>NW_019228939.1:164740-220787 GCF_002742605.1 Olea europaea var. sylvestris
CATGAACTTGGTAATTTTGCAATAATGGCTCCAACTTGAAATGCATCAGTCAAGACAATTTCAGCATTCTTAAGATTACTAAAAATAAGTTGTAATTCATGTACCTGGGTAAGAACAGACTTACTGTCCGTCATCTTGAAATCAAAGTAATTACCGATCAAGGATTTCTGGTTGCTTGTTTCTTCAATACGATACTTGTTGTCCAATGCCAGCCACAATTCTTTTGCTGTTCCGATAGTTCTATGTGCACTGTAAACGGAATTTGATAGTGCATTCAGAATATGGCCTCTGCACAGAAAATCATCATCCTTCCGTTTCTTCCGTTGTTCCTGTAATTCCTTCTTGCATTCATCTGAATCATCTGCTTTTTCTTCTGGAATAGGCTCGAGATCATCACTCAGAATGTAGGACAGTTTGATTGCTGTCAAGAAGAATAAAACATTCTCCTGCCAACACGTGTAGTTATGTCCATCAAACCGATCAAGACGAATCAAATCTTGATTCATGACTTGAATTGAGGGTGCCACAGATTCATTTACTGTCAGATCTTGAAACGAAGACATCTCTTAAAACTGTTGAAAAAAATGTAGGAAAATCTGAATACTTATTCAAATCGCCTAAAATTTGTTTATTGACATACCAGATTTTGATTTTTATTTTTTTTGTGGGTAATTAACCATTGTTGTGCAGGCAAAGTTATTTTTTTTATTTTTTCCTGGAAAAAATGAAGGAAACGTAAATATAAAAATATAATCTAATTGAGTGGAAAGTAGTAAACAAGCTTTCAAGTGGATGTTGAGTTTCATTGTTCCGTAGACAACGTAAAATTATATTTTTACTTAGAAGACATTGGGAACTAATCCTATATGACTTTGATACCAAGACAGTTGGAACTCGGGAAGTTAAATTTTCGAAGCTTGAGACTCGCTAGTCGCTACTATAATTTTTACTTAGAGGGGTTTATTCCCTCTAAGAAGCAAAGGCGATGGAGTGAATGAGAACAAGATGCAGATTATGTACCATAGGAACCTTACTTTAGTCTTAAGCAATTGTTTTTTTTCTCTTGTGAGAGAAAAATTAGCATCAATTTTTCTTACTTTTTGCTCTCAGATTTGCTCAATTTTTTTTCTCAAATATGGCTGCATCGACATTTACCCAACATATGAATGGACACAATACATTTAATTGCTCACAAAGTGTTTTTAAAGCAGGCTCAAGAATTCAGTAGAATTAAAATTTTATATTAAAATTAGTATTTCTTCCAATTAGTTAGATTGTTTCTTCTTCCAATTTGATGACTGTAGAATTAAGAAGATTTCAATTTCTATTTGTAGAACATCTATACGAGGATAATTTATTTTAATTAATGCAATATTTATAGGAGAGAAGATTTTAATATTAAAAAAAAAAAAAAATGGCCCAAAAGGCCCAACTACAATTCCCCCCTCCTTCCCTGAACGGCTAAACCAGCACGCGACTCTGCAACAATGATAGCCGCGAAGTCAACAGTTTCGACTCCTTGCTGTGTCCGGTTGAAATTTGCCGTGTCCAACTTGTATTTCATACCCGTAACCTAAAATGTTGTTGGGAATCAATCAGAAATTGAAAAGCAACGCCTTGTTTTGAAGCTGTTGAGATCAAAAATTGAGAGAAAATCAGTGCTTATTGCTAACTTTTTCTTTTTCTTTTTTCAAAAAAAAAAAAAAGGTTGAACCTCAATCTTGAAGGTCCCCACCGCCCCACCCCTAAAGTTTTGTGAGGGAGGTAAATCGTGGGATGTGTTCCAGCAGGCCAGAAATGATCTAGCAATAGCAATTTCAACTAAGATCTCTTGTAAAAATGTTCTACGAGCCGAAAGATAATAGAGAGACGTCTTGTGATGCACGATGTAACATCCTAAAGCTAGGAACTGATGACTTTAAACTTTCTGTATAATCCAAATTGATAAAGTACATACATAGAACGCTTAAAAAACACTTACAAACCAATGTTATTTTGCAACCTCCAGACAAGAGCATAACGGACCAAAAGGCAAAAGTATCCCCAGGACGTAAACTAACAAAATGTATTACACGAGCTATGATACAATTAGCGACGCATGCGAAGCAAGAAATTTAAGCAAAAACTTTTAGAACACAAAATTTGAAATCCACCAAATTATTAGAAAAATAAATCCACGAATTTTATTAATGAATGATAATGAAAACAATCAAATAACCCCTTATATAAGGGTTTACACATAGTTTAAAACAACTAAAATTAATGAAAAGAAAGTGTAGACAAACTAAAATTGAAAAAAAAAAATCCAAAATAAATTAAATGGCAAAAATAGCTCCAAAACTTTAAAAATTAGTTTTCGAGTACTAAACGAACTCGAATGGCCGAAATCCATCGAACATCACAGTATAGCGGTGAGTATTGCTCGTCTCGTCGTCCTCTTTTCAGAATTGTCTTATGGGCCCAATCTAGAATTCGGATGTTTTCCCTTTACAATTACATTTTCCCAATTTTTATTCAATTTCTCTTCCATCTATTCAACAATATGTTCTACAATAGAAATTTATAAACTTTCTTTCAAAATGAGGTAAGTAGAACTATAAAAATATAAGATATATTTCAGAGAATACTATGAAAAAATTTATATTTATATTTAAGATGCAAAGCTTATTTGTGTTCAAAAAGAACAATGAGACTACGAAACATTCGGTTATACACTCGACGTTAATTATAATCAATCAAAAGTAATAATTGAATCAGCAAATTCCAAAATACCGACGTCAAATTTTTTTTTTTTTTTTATATATATTTTTTTCCCACGAGAACTGCATCATGGACAAGTAATATGACAATGAATAAGATATAGTTTGATCATTGATTTTACTTTAATTAAAGTGGACTTTATCAAAACATACAATAGAGATTGAACGTTTTTTTATTTCAATTTCCTAATTAATAACTAAACTAATTGATTTGAGCATGCAAAGCATTAGGACCATGAATTCACCGTTTTAATCCAACTCAGTTCTCAATTACCCGTCAATTGCAAATTCTTGCTTTGGATGAAAACTTGTGATCCGATTTAATCAAAAGCCTCTCTCGATGTCAATCAATTATGTACCTGTATGTGAATCTAATCTGATTAAATTACGAACATATAAAAATGTACTAATTCACAAAGATCATCTCATATGATTCCATACAACATACAACGACTAATCTTGGGGCCTACGATCCAATCCTTCTTCACGTAAACCAAGTAAACCACGGGTTATGCCCCAAACTGGCCAGGGTCCAACAGTCCTCCCAACTGAACTGCCAAAGACAATATATATCAAATATTGATAACACTCTATGTTGTTTATTATCATGTATTAATTTATATCAAACATCTCCAAAAAACTATAAATCACAACACATTCAAATGGCAATCAATCATGAAAATGGAGAACAATAACCTAGGAACCCCCAAAAAAAAAAAAAAAAAAAAAAAAAAAAAAAAAAAAAAAAAAAAAAAAAAAAAAAAAAAAAAAAAGGAAAAGAAAAATGCTAACAACATAATGTGAAGAAAAAGGTTTTCATTTTTTCTTTTTTTGTAGTGTTCATTTGGCAGATTATTTGAAGCGAAAAGTTATTTTCATGAAGAATATTTAGCGAAAAAGTAGAGAAATGATACGAATCATGTGTAAAATTATTCTATTTGGAGAATGTATGATTGAAAATGAATTTTCGAAAAATGAGTTTTCAAAAAGTTGAGCCGATAATACTCCTATAAATTCATATATCCTTTTGCCACAATGTTGTGTTCAGTACAGTACAGTACATTCAGATTATATCGTAACTTAAAAGTGCCAATTCTTCCCTCTTTATACAAATTGCTCTCACTGAACTGAAATGCATTATATCATAATTCAATTGAGAGACATAATCCTAAAAGTACTCAAAATTTTGATGGCCATTGCTAGGGATTTTCAATGTTTTGAATAGTGAAATTTTGGAAAATGTTTAGTTAAAAAGTAAGAAAATAATTTGGATTTACGTACAAAATATTTTATTGTATGAATGTGTGGTTAAAATGAGTATGTAGAAAAAAGAATTTTGAAATAAAGGATGTCAAACAAAGGCTCAATGTAAGAACTCAGTTGAACATTTTACCGTAGTGGAAGAAAGAAGGCGTTGCATGTTCCCCATGATTTCGAATCCACCACAAGTTCCTATCCACTCATGCTTTTTGATAAGAAGCATTGTATGTACTGTGTACCAAACAATGTACAAATGCTTATTATGCCCCTCTTATTTCGATTATCAGCATTACAGAACTGAAATATATATATATAACTATGTTGATGGTTCCTTCTCGCAAAGCCAGAGACTATGTTCTACTTTAACTCCTGGAACTCAAAGAAAAAGCAACTCAGAAAGGGCATAAAACAAAATGAGGCACTGATATCGGCAATTTATATAACCATCATCTTTTTCATGACTTACAAGAACTAACGGATAAGAGTCCAAATACTCTGTGTAAACTAGTTAGGATTGAGTTTGCATTCAGCCACCTTCTCCCACGATTTGCAACTTTTGTCCTTGGTGTCAACCTTGTACAACGCAAAGAGAGATATCTGGAAGCTCAAGTTTCTGATGTCCTTGTCGAGCACAATAGCTTTCTCTTGAGCTTTCATTTTCTCCTCATCAGTTAGATCCCCATATAGGAGGCTCAAATGGGGCATATAAGCTGCAAGAACATGGAAGACTTTTCAGGATTAGAATCTATTTTAGTAGATCACAAAGAATCTATACTGAGAAGTCTTGCTTTTAAATAAACAGACAGGTTATTAAAGAAGAGTAGTTTTCTAGTGTTTACTTCTGGTAAACCAAGAAAGAGAGAGAGAGAGAGGTTAAACACAGTTAAAATGGTACAAGATCACAATATTCAAAGTTAGTTTGATGACTTACTTGTTGAGGCCTTGTAACCAAAATGACTGGTGCAGTGAGCGCTAGCCTCCATTACCTGTTTTACAGGAATTTCACATCACCAATTTATAGAGAATAACATGAAAGCGCATGGATATGTTTGGTACACATTACCAGAAGCACCATACAAAACAGATTTTTAATTCCTTTATCCTCAATAATTTCCAGCCCTACCAATCCATGATGCCAAATATGACATACGTGTACTAGACTAGACATGAGACAACACCCAATGCTTAATGGAGAAAAAGAGACTGGTGTACGCTTGTATCCCTTGTGCAATAGCAAATTCTGAATCAAGCAACCATATGAGCCCACCGCTTAATTTCTAAAGGAATACACATCATTTCACCTCATAACTATCTCTTTCTTTTCATGTTTATTGCAGTGAATGCAACAAACGATTCTTTAATAATAAACAAAAGCATACTAGAAGTTTACAACTACTGTCCCAAAAACGTAATGGGAGAGCTTCTTCTCTGTAACTGAAATGTTAAAGAGGTAGATAATATGATTTTTCTCCCAATATGCTACAGTTACTTTTTTGACATCTTTGTTGACACTGTGATGTAGCAGATAATCTGGCCATTTATTTGATAACAACCGTTCAAATCAATGGTCGGATCTTTTACACATCACACAATGTCGACAACAATGTACAATTTGAATGCATAAATAGCATTATCCTTTTTCTCCAGCTTCCCTTAATCTCACCAAGCATAGTATTGCACTGTTTTCCGATTTCCCCTTCAATCTTCCTTTTTATTTTAAGCAGTCAAAAGAAAATGCAACAAACTCAACAAAACACTAAGCTCCTTTTAAATACTTTGGAGTCTGTAACAAGAGTTCATTTTTTCCTTACTCCGTTCACTTTATTGCTAGGTCTTCAGAAAAATGTGAAGAAAAGAGGCAATTTCATTTGATATCTTATTCATCTTAGCATAACAATTCATCCATCTTAACATGTTAATTTCTACTACATTCTTCTTAAAAAGCATTTTGTTCTTTTACAATTTTCAGTCCAATAGTTGGTAAAGAAACTGAAGAAATTTTGCTTTCACAGTTGTCTCCAGTCATTATTATACAATTTTTTTTCTTGATCTCACTGGTTTTTTAGATTATTCCAAATTAATTATTATAATCTGAATGAACAATACATAAAAGAACTAGCCAATATTTTTATCCGACAAATTAAGAAAAAAGGAAAATCGAACAAATTAAAGCATTACCTCAGGCGTGGGTTGAAGCAAAAGAAAAACACACTGATAAAAGAAAGTCCCAGTGGCAACTCTCTCTACATTAGCATTATATGCCTTAAGCCCCTCGCAAGCCTTGTTAAACATGTCACGTGCTTCTCTCTCCGTCAAGCTAATTGTTCCTACAACGGTCACGTGCGGCTCAAATTCCGGTCCACCGAACTCCGATCTGAGATCGTTCATTAACTTCTTGAGCCCCGGCCTCACGTCCTCTGGCGGAAGCGCCCACACCGAGTATACATCTTTCTTTATCTCATCCTTCCCGACTTCATTGATATGAACGCTCGAAGTTGTTGAACTGTCCATGAATTCTTCAGATTGTGAAGAATTTGCGTTTCAGGAAGATTACATAGATGGTGGCGTAAAATGGCCGAGGAATCGGAATTTCTAAAAGATAAGAATAAATGAATTGGAAACGAAATATGCCGAAATTGGATTGGGTTCGGTGTGATGAGGCAGACGCTTAGTTTGCCACGTGTATGATTAAGAGCGTGTTTTGGACCTTTTGGTGTGCTTAAAAAGAACAATCGTACTATAGGCACATTGTGATATCCCAATGGAATGTTCATTTTGGATACCCCATTGGACACCTCGATGTGCCACAAGTATTATTCTTAAAAGAATAATGTTATTTGCAGTGAAAATTACCGACAGTCGTCCTATGTGACATAGACTTGGCAATTTTTCATTTGATGTATAATTCAAAAAATAATTACCATATCTATGTATCAAATACCAAATTGTCAAGTGTATACCACATAGGGTGACTACTGACAGTTTTCACTGCAAATAGCATTACTCGCTTAAAAAATGCAAAATTTTTAAAGTGAAATAGTAGGTTAAAGTTTCGAACAATGGTACAAGTACAATAATTTTGACATTATGATTGATAGTCATCTCACACACAAGATGTGGGACCCACGATTAAAATAATCACGGCCCCATGATTGTGAAAGTGTTGTATGTGTACAACTCTGTACACACAACAATTTTTTAAAGTTTTTTAAGAATTCAAGTACAAGTGTCTGTTTGAGTCACATTATTTTGAAAGATTGTATTTCGAAATAGTATATTTTTGAACAACGTGTGGTTAAAAAATGGTGAAAAGTTTTGGATTTGCATCTAATATTATTTTATTGAAAAATATATGGTTAAAATGATTTCAAATTACTGTTTAAGAATGTATGTTTTAGAAAGAATACGGCTCAAATAAATAAATTGCACTTATTTTTTTATCATGAATATGTGACATCCATTGAATAAAATCGTCAAGATAATGGGAAAGAGCACATCGCAACCAATGAATTCATCTTGTAACCAAAAAATTAAAAGCAAATTGAGATAAAACTTTACAGGCTACTTTATTTTCCTTGCGAGAGATAAAGCAACATGGACGAAATCCTATGCTAAACATAAAAATAATTTCACTTGAAATAACAACATATGTGACCAATATCCTTCTTGAAGTAAGTATTATCTCATAGGTCCAATCAATTTTGAACATAAATATTTTTGATATATAATTAATGTAATTTAATGACAGATCTATTATTTAATTAATAGACAATTAAATAAATAATAGAGTCCGTAGATTCAAATCTTCGTAATTTGTTAATCACAAGTAGTTGTGATTGTAAGATACAAATTATATCTAATTGAATCTTAAATCGTCTGTGATCATAAGTAATAACGAGATACAGATATCGTTATTATGAATAGACCATCAAGTGTGGCATTTCTTACTTGTGAAATAAGTAGCTGATCTCACAAGCTAAAGTGTGGTGACACTTAAATGACATGTGGATGTTTTGTTATAGAACAAAACATTGGAGACCCGCTGAGAAATTTCACATGGATAACTATCTGAGTGTCAGTGGTTAATTTCTAACATTCGATAGTGGAATTGGTCATTTGACTTGAGGTCGTTATGGTACCTTATATGAGGACAGTCATACTTTGGCGATATTGGATGTTGCTCTGTAAAGGACCGCTAATACGACAACGTTCGAGTACGTCAAGAATCATATGAAAGTTGTGATTGACCAATAAAGGATTCGTCACTCTTAGATAGTAGGAGATTATGATCTGCATTTCATTCAATTATGTCGATAACGAAATTCTTGGCCAAGGTGTACTCAAAAGTTGAAAAGGAGTTTTCGACTTATATTGACTTAATAGTGGAGTGAAAGATATTATCGATATTCGGGGTTGACACAATTTCATATCTCGTAATTGATCGGATCATATTAACGAAGGGATTATAGTTTTACGGTAAACGAACGAGTTTCGTTTTATCATATCACGTAACATTTTCCGTCACATATATTGTCCTGACACATTGTTAGATGTTAATTTGGGACAACAAGTGTGAATTGATGATAAATTAAAAGGGAGTTTTAATTTATCAATTTTGATTAGATCAAAATAATATTTCATGACATTAGGTATTGTGATCGGGAGCCTGATGGGTCACACACAAAAGAGAATTGGAAGATTGCAATTTATCAATTATTTAATTTAACAATCGTTGGATAAATTAATTATTTATGTTGGTTATTTATAGGCCCGAATTAATTAATTGGATTAATTAATTCATGGGCCGAATTTAATTAAATGATTTAGTTAAATATTGGACCGGACCGGACCGAGCCAGGCCTGTTTGGGCTTATATAAATACAATGCTAGGGTTTTCAATTCATATGGTTTTTCTCACAATTATTCTTGCTAGCACAAGAGGAGAAAATCCTGTAGTTGCAATCTTATTCTCTGTGTAGATTATCGTTGGAGGTTGGACAATTAGACAACTGTGGATGGCGAATCAAGATTGTTGGAACGAAAAAAATAGTAAAGAAGTTTGCAGATCTGGAAAAGGTACAATCTTATCACAATTTCTATCTAAACACAAAGGCGATTTTTGGTGGGAATCGAAAATTATTTTAATTTTCGTTATGCATGTATAAGTAGATTCTCAATAGTGGTATTAGAGCTTACTTTGTATTCGTTAGAAATTGATTTGCATATTATTGAAATCAAAAGTTGATTATTAATGTTTTCTTGTTTCCAGCAATTTGTCAGAAAATTTACTTTTCAATGTTTCAAAATCTGGTTTTGAAAGAAAAGTTCTTGGATTAGAATTAAACAAAAAAAATAAAAATAAAAAATAAGGAAAGGGGCTGAAATTCGTCGGCGGTTTTCTTCGGCACTGGAGCGCTTGGCAGCACCGGTTGTTGCTGCTATTGTAGCAGCGACCGGCGCTGCTGATTTTGCAGCAGCAGCGTGGCAACAGCAGCGTCGCGCGCTGCAGAATTCCACTGCAGACTGCAACGCGAACGCTGCTGTAGCGGCGGCGTCAGTCGTTGTATAACAGCGGTGACGATTCGCCGCTGAGGAACACCGGCGCAGCCTACCAAAGCAGAAGAGACGGTGAAAATTTCTAGGGTTTACGTTTGAGTGTGCAGTGTTTGGAGGCGGGGGGTTCCTTTGCAATTAAGGTAATTGTGGGCCCCTATCTGCAATTATTTCCAAGGGGTTAGTTTGCAAATTTTAAAAGGGAGACCTCTCTGCAATTTATGAAATGTAAAGGGGCTACTTGCAAATAAACGAGAAGGGTAACTTTGCAATTTTAATTGGAGGACCTGTCTTGCTATTACGTTAATTGAAGGACCACATTTTAGGGGGTGTTTGATAGGCATTTTTAGGTAAAAATGTATTTTAGAATAGTAAATTGATGTGAAATGTGTGGTTGAAAAATAAGGAAAAGTTTTTTATTTACGTGTTATATTATTTTAATAAAAAATGTGTGGTTGAAAAGAAGAAAGAGAAAAATACATTTTGAAAAGAATGGCTACCAAACGGGGCCTTAATTTTAAACTTGGGTCAATTTGCAAATTTCAAAATGGATTTTGAATTTGAATTTTAAATGGGTTTTTAAAATGTATTTTAATGGGTTTGACTTATAAATTTAATTTTGACCCAAAGTAAAAAAAAAAAAATATATTTAAAATTGACGACTTTTACATTTTCGTTAAAAATGGATTTTAACTTAAATATCAAACTTTGACCCCAATTGAATTTTATTTTATTTATGAGTGTTATCCTAGTTTAAAATATTGATTCAATTTTAAATTAGAGTTGGACTCTAATTTAGGACTTAATTAAAATTCGTTTTTAATTAACTTTTCACCCGAAGATATTTTAGAAATTAGAATTTGATTCTAATTTGACGTTTAATTAAAATTTGATTTTAATTAAATTTTTTCGCCCTAAACTTTTCTTTAGACTAGAGTTAGACTCTAATTTGGTGTTTGATTAAAATTTGATTTTAATTAAACGGGTTGGCCCTAAAAAAATTTTAGATTTAGAGTTGGACTCTAATTCTACTATTTAATTAAGATTTGATTTTAATTAAATTCAACTGGCTTAAGTTATGAAATTAGAGTTGGACTCTAATTTAATATTTAATTAAAATTTGATTTTAATTAAATTATCCCGCCCTATAATCGTTGAATTAGAGTTAGACTCTAATTCGGTATTTAATTAAATTTTGATTTTAATTAGACATGCCCACTAATTAAATAATCGATTAATATGATTAATTAATTATTTAATTGTTCCGATCCATTTGCCTTAAGGAGTTTAGACGATTTAATTGCTAGAAACTTGAAACTTATTTGCATATAATATTAGATATTATATAGGTATACATTTATGTGATGAATGTATTATTAGTGGACGATTATGGACTCGACCATATAAATGTGCTGAATGGTTAATTTTTATTCTTGTCGTTTTTTTGAGCTACAAGCTTTCAATTGTTTTGGGCATGCGAGCCTGTTATTATTGTTATTGTTTTGGGCCTGCGATCTCTTGATCATTTTGGACTTGCGAGTCCGTTATTATTATTATTGCTATGGGCCTGCGTGCCAACTAATATAGGATATAGGTTGCAATTGGACTAATTGAAAAAACAAGAAGAGGAGGAGACCATGGAGATGGCGCATTGATATTGATCAGTGTCAGACCCCTAGGAATTGACCAACTAGTCTTCCTTATGGCTCGGGAAGACTAGATAGTAAAAGTCCATTATCGTCCACACTATTATATTATGTTATATATATTTATTTGTATGGTAGATGTATAATAAAGTGTATACTATTGTTACGATGAGATCTTTGAATGCAAAATCCCTCCATAAAATATTAAGTTACATTTATAATCGCCTTCCATCATTATAGTGAAAAATCAGAGTCTCAAATCGTCTCAACTTATTGAGTACACTCAAGGCTGGTCCATTAGGGACATGTTTGACACTATGAAATATTTGATATTTCTGAATGACGGGTTAGACTTAACTAAAATTTATCTTTTGTTGAGTACAGTCAAGGAGATAAATTTTAGAGGCATGTTAACCTAATACATAAGATGTGTGAAGGTAAAGAGTTATCAGTTTAATGATCTAGGAGTTGTATGGAAATACAATTAATAATAGTATCTACCCAAATGTTATATTAAGGCTTATTGAGTACACTCAAGGTCTTAATATAATGAATGGGATTCCAGCCCACTGGGAGTAAAGTATGGACTTCATAAATTTATGTAAGAGGGTCATAAATTTTATTTAAATAGTGAGAGCATAATTTATTGAATAAAAGTCCATGTTAAATTAATTGATGCATTTTGTATATTATTCTCTTTCTGTTTGTCATTTATATTTATTGAATCGTGAGTAACCATGTGTATTTGAAAGGCATATTGGATGCCAACAACCAAATTAAATTTTCTTGATTGGCACTACAATTTGAGAATTGTTCTTAGGCATGAGAATGTTGGTTGTCCTTAAGTAGCCATTTTCCAGTAACACCTGATGATGACTCAACTAAAGAAAATGTAGCTACTATAATAAACACAATGATGAGATAGTATTGCACGCATGTGATGCTTGCAACTATGTCACTGAGTTACAAAAGCAACTTGAGAGTATAGATATTAACACATAATTCTTCATTACAAAGAATTGTATGATAATAATCATGTGTGGAAGGATGTGAGACTTCCAAACAACTATACCGGTGCAAAATGACAGAGTAATCTTCAATCGATACTTAAACACTGAAGATGATTGACGTTGAGAAATGTCTAAATTGAGTTCAATCATAAACTATGAACTAAGTATTGACTTAGCTCTACAGTCTCTGTCATAGAGTTATTCATACTAATTATGAGATATGAATAAACTCGAATGCATACTCATTAAGTGGCTTAACATGTTTCGGACTGTTATGCCCAATAACAAAGTTAGAAGTAGGCAAGCCATTGATTCCTCTAAAGATATTAAGAGGAAGTCTAAAGGGACTTTGTGAAAGCATCCAATATGGTTAAAATAATCTAAGTGAATGACAAATATCAAATCTAATGACCATTGTTTTCATTGTAGAATGAAAGGTCATTGGAATATTGCGTGGCTTACGTCTGCTTCACAAGTTTCTTAGATATTTGATACCATGTGTAAATCTCATATTTATACAAATATGGAGAAACTGAATAGAAGTAGACCACTGCGAAAGGGAAAAGTTGAGCTACACGTTGGAGATGAGCAAAGGTTGCTGCATTGCCTGTAGGAATATACTTCTTGCTATTGCCTTTTGGTTTAGTATTGGAATTAGAGAAATGTCGCTTTATACTCACCATAGCTGGAACATTAAAATAAATTTCATGTTCGGACATGAACTATTTTAATGTTAAGGACAATTGTTGTTCTTGTTTATCTTAATAAAGATCCTAATAGCTATGGTAAATTACAAAATGAAGTTTATATTCTTTAATACTAAGGATTCTATAATGAGTATAGAAATTAAAAGGCATAAATGCGATAATCTAATTATTACCAAAATCTGGCATGAAAGACTTTGTCATTTAGATGAAACGTAATTCCAAAATTACATAAAGATATATACTTGGGATTAATTGATTTTGACAAGTACAAATTATGCATGTTTGACACAATGGCCAAATCTTCTTTTACTTGAAAAGAAAAAAGGTCAGCATAATTACTGGTTTAATGCATAGTGATGCATATGGACTCGTGTCCATTAATATCAGGTAATGTTTCTTTTATTTCATCAATGATCATGAAAACTCAAACATGAAACTCTTAAAAAGTTCAAGGGATTCACACTAGAATTAGAGAAACAAATAGGTAAATATACCCTTACATTAAGATTCGATCAAGTGAGAGTATCTTAAAGATAAAATCTAAATTATCTAAGAGAGAATGAGATTCTCTTGCAGTGGACTCCTTCATATACATTGCAGCAAAGTGGTGTATCTAAAAGGAGGAATCGTTAATTATTAGATATAATGCGATTAATAACAAGCCATGCAAATCTCCCAAAATTGTTTTGGAGTCATGTATTGATTGCAGTTTGCAACACACTAAATCATGTCCCATATAAATTGATTAACAAACTCCATACGAGTTATGGAAAGACAATAGTCCCAATTTATCTTATGTGAAAGCTTGGGGCCATGACGCTTATTTGAAGCGCCTTGAATCGGATAAGTTTGACACTAAATTTGATAAATACGTATTTGTGGGGATATTCAAAGCAGACATTTGAATATTAATTCTATTATCATAAAAAAAGTTTTCGTCTCACGACATATCGTCTTCTTAGAGAAAATGTTTACTCTAGGAGAGGACAGTGGGAGTAAAATAGAATTTGAAAGAGTTCAAGAGTCCACAGATATAGTTAACTAAGTAGATAAATCCGAGTTTGATCCCATATCTGATATGGGACATACTCTTGATCAGGAAGTAAAGACTCCTGAGGACGTGTCAACATGTGAATCTAGTAGGACCATTCGACCTTGAAGAAGGTGCGAATCCATGATTACTAATCAGGTATCACTGATCCAGGATAATGAACCTGCTAGTTGCACCAAAATAAAGTCAAGTGTTGACTTAAAAGAGACAGCAAGAGGTCATGAAACTCGAGATGAACTCGCCGTATGTGAACAAGGTTTGGACATTGGTCAAGCCTCCTGATGGAATAAAACCCATAAAGTTTTTGTAAATTGTTTATAATGAAAATGTCGATATGGATGTAAATATCCATATATATAAAGTAAGGCTAGAAGCAAAGGTTAAGTGTTGACCTTAGTGAAACCTTTCTCCTGTGGCCTTGCTGAAGTCCATTCGGGTTTTATTTCCAACAGTTGCATATCGTAACTAAAAGTTAAGATAAGTCTCTATGGAGCTGAATCTTCGATTTGATGGAAAAGTCAAAGTGTTTGATTTTATCAAATTTGAAGACGATTTGTGTGTTTACAAGAAGATAGTGGGAGCATTGTTGTATTCCTAATATTATAGAAAACGACATCCCTATATTTCAATCGTTGAAATAATGGTTGTTAAAGGATTTATTCATGAACGATATGAGATAAGCAACTTGATCTAAAGAGGTAGATCTAGAAGATTGCTTAACTCATCCCAATTTATATAGATGAAATCTTGAGAAAATTTCATATGGAGAAACTGGTTTACTCTTAAAGCGGTATGTTGGAAAAGTTCCAAACGTGAAACAACTGTTGTTTCAATAGTAGAAACCTAATACATTATTACTTCAGAAGTAGCAAAGAGTTGCAATCTGGATCATGATATTCATAAATAAACTTGGAGTAGTTCCTAATATTGTTGATCACATACCATTGTATTGTGATAACAGTAGAGCCATTACGAAAGCAAAGGAACTAAAATCTCATCAATGATCCAAACATGTATTAAGGCGGTATAATCTCATCAAAGAGATAATACAAAGAAATGACGTAAAGAGAAGAACAAATTCCCACATTTAACAATATTGCAGATCCACTGACAAAGAGTTGTGGTAGCATAAACATGATCGTCATGCAGACTTATGATATTGGATACATAAGTGATTGGATCTAGTGCAAGTGAGAGTTTGTAAGTATTATGCCCTAGGTCTAATCAATTTTGGACATAAATACTTTTGATATATAATTAATGCATTTTTAATAACAGATCTATTATTTAATTAATAGACAATTAAATAAATAATAGAGTCCGTAGATTCAAATCTTCGTAATTAGTTAATCACAAGGAGTTGTGATTGTAAGATACAAATTACATTTGATTAAATCTTAAATCGTCCGTGGTCGTAGGTAATAACGAGATACAGATATCGTTATTACGGATAGACCATCACGTGTGGTATTTCTTACTTGTGAAGTAAGTAGCTGATCTCACAAGTTAAAGTGTGATGACACTTAAATGACACGTGGATGTTTTGTTATAGAACAAAACATTGGAGACCCGTCGAGAGATTCCACATGGATAATTATCTGAGTGTCAGTGGTTAATCTCTAACGTTCGGTAGTGGAATTGGTCTTTTGACTTGAGGTCGTCATGGTACCTTATCTGAGGACAGTCATACTTTGGCGGTGTTGGATGTTACTCTGCAAAGGGCCACTAATACGACATTGTTCGCGTACGTCAAGAATCGTATGAAGGTTGTGATTGACCAATAAAAGATTCGTCACTCTTAGATAGTAGGAAATTATGATCTGCGTTTCATTCAATTAAGTTGATAACGAAATCCTTGACCAAGGTGTACTCATAAGTCGAAAAGGAGTTTTCGACTTATATTGATTTAATAGTGGAGTGAAAGATATGATCGATGTTTAGGATTGACACAATTCCATATCTCGTAATTGATCGGATCATATTGACGAAGGGATTATAGTTTCACGGTAAACGAACGAGTTTGGCTTTGTCATACCTCGTGACATTTCCCGTCACATGTATTGTCCTAACACATTGTTAGATGTCAATTTGGAACGACGAGTGTAAATTGATGATAAATTAAAAGGGAGTTTTAATTTATCAATTTTGATTAGATCAAAATAATATTTTCACGTCATTAGATATCGTGATCAGGAGTCTGATGGGTCACACACAAAAGAGAATTGAAAGATTGCAATTTATCAATTATTTAATTTAACAATCGTTGGATAAATTAATTAATTGGGTTGGTTATTTATGGGCCCGAATTAATTCATGGACCGAATTTAATTAAATGGTTTAATTAAATATTGGACTGGACCGGGTCAGGTCAGGCCCATTTGGGCTTATATAAATACAATGCTAGGATTTTCAATTCATATGATTTTTCTCACAATTATTTTTGCTAGCACAAGAGGAGAAAACCCTGTAGCTACAATCTTGTTCTTTGTGTGGATTATCGTTGGAAGCTAGACAATTGGACAGTTGTGGATGACAAATCAAGATTGCTAGAACGAAAAGAATAGCAAAGAAGTTTGCAGTTCTGGAAAAAGTATAATCTTATCACAATTTCTATCTAAATACAAAGGCGATTCTTGGTGGGAATCGAAAATTATTTTAATTTTCGCTGTGCATGTATAAGCAGATTCCCAACACTTGAGGCTTTAGACCACCCTCAAGCAATCAATTTCAACAACACCTAGAAACAATTGACAAAGTGCACAGCAATCACCACACTAATGCAAGGTTGGTCTTGAAAATTTTGATATTATAGACAATAAATTATTATGAGATACCTGATATAATTTTTTTATTGGCCTAGCAATTTTTTTTAACATAAATCATGGTCAATTCAAAAACAATTTCTATTGAAAAAATATATTATTCTGATTGTACTTATTCGCAATTTGATTATTCCAAGAATTAATTCTCGTTTTTAAAAAATATAACATAAAGGGCTTTTGGATAGGGTGGTGACTATCATATATTGTTCAAAATATCCTATTTTTAAAAAGTAAAAAATTCAGAAGTAGCATTCGAATTTGAAGAATAAATATTAAACCTGAATAATTAAAAATTAATATTTAATGCAAGAAAATTCTATTAATTTTCTCGACTATCTTTCCCTCTAAAAAAAAAAAAGAAAAAGAAAAAGAAAAGAAAAGACATTATTGGGCTCTTAAATTTTTTATTTTTTGAGGTCCCACATCTCTCGTGGCTCAAGTCCACTACCTAGGTGGCCCTGGGCCAAGGCCTAGCTTGCTAATGAGCTAAGCTATTCGGCCCGTATATGAAAGTATTTTGCATGTTTGTCTCTCACATTTAACCACTCAGCTCAAGCCCGTTGTTTCCAATATAGTTATCCCATCCTCCATCCATCGGCTTTTAATCATATCCATCCATCTACCACTCTCACACCCATTATACAGTTCCGCCACCTCCAACCTAAGTTGGGTCAGCCTCTTCTTCCACCTCCCAAAGTGTAGATCAACCACACTTACCCAACTTATTCCTCTTCCCTTCCAACTATATCCTCCTCTATATGTGTGTGTGTGTGTGTGAATTTTAAGCTAAATGAATAGGAAGAAATTATGTTGACCTCTTCTGTATGAATGACCTGATCAACAAATTTCGATTTCACTCATATTTACGTAACTAAACTTCTACACACTTGGACAAATCATTAAAAACACGTGACCTTCTTCAATGATGTGGGATGCAATAGCATGCGCTTCGACAGTTAAATCAATTAACTTGTATGGTATATTTGGGTGTGGGATGATTGAAAGACGTTAGACACATCAATGTTAGGATGCTGGGGGTTTATAGGATAACAAGATGAGAGAGAGCAACTTTAAGGTTGATCGTGTGAAATTGCATTACCTTCAAATGACATTAATAGTGTGTTTGATTGACTTCACTTTTCGTGTAAAATGTCATTTTCCATTCAAATTTCTACTTTTTGGGTATTTGAGTGCTAATTATCTTCATGGAAAATACTTTCCAATTATTGGTGTGGCCTTTTTTTTTTTTTTTTCCCAAAAATAGGGATAACATTTTCTTTAGGGAATTGTAATTTTCATTTTTCAAGTAACTAACTCTCTCTCTCATCTATCCCTCTCTCACTTATTCACTAATAAAAAATGGACAAGTATAAAAAAAAAAAAAAAAAAAATCAATTAAACACATTTAGTTAATAATTTCTAGGCAATTTATTTTCTTTCCTTGCAAATTTTATACTCACAATTAAACGCACCCTACGTTTGAGATTTTATAATAGAATATGAGGAATTGTCATCGTTATATGAAAAGACAAGTGACCTTATCTTAATAGTCAATGCGTCTTCTCCTAGATGTCATCCCATTAATCATATCCTGAGTGGTATTTAACTTTTCTAATAGCCACCCTAGAGCCTAAATTTGATCTCTGGAGAGTAATCTAACAAGCTAACTGTAACGTCTAATATAGAGATGTCACATCAATCGGTTATAGGAAAATCTTGTACGAAAGATTTCTTGGAAGAAGTGAAATTGTAGATGTCTTCCATCAAAAAGAGGCCAATTGTCTTGGATCCATTCTGGAGCAGGTTATAGCATCGTGCCTAGGCCATTGAGGGTCGATTCTACATGGAACATCAACGGAGGTGATGTATCACTTCTAATACCTCACATAGACCTCAACTCAACCAAATAGTATAGTGATGGGTAATGCGGACTTGATAAAGCTTGCTAGCTGGCTGCCACATGTCAATGACTTGGAGCCTCCATAGAAGACGTGTAACAAATTAACTTGTAATGAATGAATAATTTAGTAAATATATAGCATACAACATCAAGCATTATCCTGCCATGAAGCAACACCATGGACCATAAATCACATTTGGTCACCTCTGACCTCAGCGGCCAGACATAATACTTTGACTTTGGCTTCTCACCATGGTCATGCACGAGGCCACCGAGGGCTTACTCTATCCACAAAATTCCAATACAATACTCCACACTGATGTTATACTCCTATGGCAATTCAGACATATAATTGTATTAAGACTCCTGAGTTAATAAAAACTTCTAGTCCATCAATGTATACACGATCCACTAGTGCCCCAATAATTTTAAGATTACACCACCAACCGTTATACATCTGCTGATTTGCAATCCCCATTGATCATTGAGACACACTTTACATTATATCAGTTTATAAGAGACGGCGAAGTTTGTTTCTATTGGAATATACGGATAATGAGTTGTCCATGTAGGGTGACCCAACCCACAGAATTTTATAAGGGTTGGAGGGAGTGGTTTAAATTTAAAATTCAAACATATATAACTCCCAAGTAACCACTTGAAACTTCTAGATAGAAGGAAAAAGGAACAAGACGGTGGTATGAAAAATATGGTGAAAATTCGTATGTAAATTCACACCAAAATTGAAAAGCCCCTAGAACCACATTTTTGGCATGAAGTCTCACAAGAAATGACACTTAGATTGTGGATAATAATTCCCTTCCATTATGATCGGGATTTGGATTACTGAAGTACAAGAAAATGCAGATTTTGGAGATTAATTTGAAGGTAAGGTGATTCAACCACACAAAGATCTTGGAATTCATCATTTCAAGTAAGTTTATGGACCCGAAATTTATGTCAAAGCATGCTACGATTTTCCTATAGTTTCAAATACCGAAAATTAAGATCGAAGATGAACCTATCCCATTAGTCCGTAATTAGGCACATTTCGCACCAGATCTATCTTACTAGTAGAAATTGAACATATAACACAATAACTTGGTCAACCCTATCTCAATAGATAAAAGTGGACTCTATCCTATTAGATTAAGTTCGACATTATAAGCTCAAGCTATGTGAAGTTTTCTGCACTCCTCTTACAGTTCACACTGTGCATCGTCAGGTACAATTTTTTGTCACTCTTCTTGCAATTCACATCTTGCAACGCAAGAGCCCAGATACTCTTTTTGGCAGCAAAAAGTTCAATTCTTCCAATTCTCTTATTGGCAAAATTAATATTTTTTTAAAAGTTAGTCAAACGTACTTTTTTGTTCACACTTCATCAAACTCATAATTTACTTCTTATGATCACGTACAGATAAAAAGTCGACCTCGTGATAGCTCAACCTCTCAAAATGACAAACCAATATCTTCTTTGGAAGTAAACAAAGAGGTTGCTACTTTTTTAGCTACTTTGGCTTAAAAAAAGGGCTTATTTTCACGAATAATGATAAACTGTCGATAGTCTACCTACATGACACATATGTAATCTCAAAAACTATCACATGCATTAGATAACAAAGTACTATATGTATACTATTAGGACGACTACCGATAATCCTCAGTATGAGGAATAATACAATTTGTACATAATGAAATTACATAATATTTTACGTTACAGATGTGGTGTCTAGAAGGGGTTTTTTTTTTTTTTTTAAAGAGAAGGAGATCTACACTTATATTATTGATTTTTGTTCTTCATTCCTTAATCTGTGAGAAGTAGGACTTTAGCTCTCGTGATTGCTTTGGACGCTTCTCCAGTGTTTCTTATTTGCCTTTAATCTCCAATTTCTCTTCATCTTTTTTATTCTTTTTATAAGGGCTAAAATCACTTATTTTGGCTTTTTTACCCCATATTGTAGGGTGGATCTCGAAAGATATGAAAGATCTCCCTCCAAGCCGTACATACGACTTTCATCGAATACGGCTTTGTCACAATATTTTTTTGACACATGCCAAAGTGCTGGAAAGGAAAGAATATCTTTTACATATCCACCCAGTTTGTCACTCAAAAACTATCACATGCATTAGATAACAAAGTACTATATGTATACTATTAGGACGACTACCGATAATCCTCAGTATGAGGAATAATACAATTTGTACATAATGAAATTACATAATATTTTACGTTACAGATGTGGTGTCTAGAAGGGGTTTTTTTTTTTTTTTAATTGAAAAAAAAAAATGTAACACAATCAACATTAAACTAATTATGTAAATCATTATATTCTATTTTCAAGTATTCGTATAACAAAAGCCAAGCTTAGCCTAAGATGCTTTAAAAATGGGTTTGCCCCAAAATAGGTTAGCCTAAGATGTTTCAAAAATAGGTTTGCTTCAACTTCTT
Source organism: Olea europaea var. sylvestris (assembly GCF_002742605.1). Classification (NCBI taxonomy): domain Eukaryota; kingdom Viridiplantae; phylum Streptophyta; class Magnoliopsida; order Lamiales; family Oleaceae; genus Olea; species Olea europaea. The sequence goes on from NW_019228939.1 coordinate 185,901, forward strand.
CTGTGTAAGCAAAATAATAGTTTTCACATATAAAACACTAGAATCCCTTGAATTATTAGCAAAATTTTAATAGGCTTTAAAAATTAATTTATTTAAATCTATTCAATGAAGTCTCATAATATGCTCATCGAAGTCTTGATATCAACGCAAATGGAACCAATACTGCAAAATTAAGAAAGCTAAACTTGTCCAAAAGAAATACATATACAACTCTATGTACCCATAGAAACTACAATAGACCCATACCTCGTACCAAGTATACAGCTACCTCAAACGTTACAAGACACAAAACTTGCATAAAATATAAGGCACTGATACCCCCAAAATATTTCATCTAAGTTCATCTTCATCCTGGTAGACGTAGTACTGTCAGGCTTGTACTTTTCTCCTCAAGGGAATGATGCCCTTTTTTTCATCTCTGTCGTCTCCATTTCGACGGCGAAACCCTTGTCATTGTGCTGCTTCCAGTAGTCTGCTTGAGGGTTAAGCCACTCCGGTTCTGCTATTTCCACTCTCGCAGTTTTGAGTGCATCACTTGATATATTGTATTTGTCATCCCTGTTCTGGACTAGAACCGGATTCACCACGCCTATACCCGTTCCCTGCGGAGACATCATCAATACCGGCGGACCCATTGGAAGCTTATCTCCTGCAGAACGTATCAACAAATTTTATATTATACTGCCCAGTACTTTCAGTACAGATGTAATGTATACCTACCCCTATCAGTCTGCCAAGTGCACCAAAATTTTCCATAGGTCTTGGCAAGATTTTCAAGTTCAGGCCTCACAACCATTTCTGGCACTCGAGGATTCACCCAAAGGCCTGATTTAATCTGCATCATATAAAAAATTATATTAACCCTTTTGCTTGATCTTTTATTACTGGATAAAATGGAAGGTGTACATGCCTCGTAGGCATGAGTATGCCAGAGTTTTTGCTCATCCGGTGGAAGAGTTTCAAATAAGCGATCGGATACTATATACTCCAACCCTACATTTATTTCAAACAGAACTAATCACAGAACTGATGGAATTCAAAAGAGACATGCTTATTAAAGACAAATGATGAATTAAAATAAATTGAATGACTGAAATTCAATTAACCGATGAGGTGGGCCATGGGGTCATCGGCGTCAAAAACAGCGCACTGGAGGAAGTCCTGATTGACCCGAGTTACATAGTGGTGAGTCTCTATCTGGCGAGTCATGTCATGGCTGTACAGGGCAAAAGTGCAGACGTGCTGGTTCATATGCTTTATAGGCTTCAAAGACTGCAGCATCTGAGCCCCTTTGTCCAGCATGTGTTGCTCCACACTCATTGGCTTCCCCGGCGGAATCTGAGCTCCTGTTCCATTGGTTGCGGCCATGAAAATTTACTACAATTATAGAAAAACAATAATTCGACTTTTTTGGATGAAAGAATCGGTGAATATATAGCATTATATAAGTGGTGCATGTGGGCGTGGAAGGCTTCTGCCATTCCACGTATACATGCATGCGGTGATGCGGTGGCTAAGATTCGGTGGGGCCTTTTGCCAGGTGCTGAAACTATAACACATTCCTAAGACACGTTTCACATGTTATTGTTTGAAAAAATGGGTCGGTTAGCCTCTTTTATTTACTGATATATTCTGCAAATTATGACATTATGCAATTATATAATTCAACAGTTGTAACAATCGTTTATGGCTTTGTGTTTGAACTCACCTCAGCAATCTTAGCATTCTGCAGCCAAGCTTTTCTGTGGACTTATCTGAAGACCGGTAATACGACGTCGTGTGAGATGAGACATTTTTACTTTCATGAACATGAAAGCTACAAACTATACCGATTGATTTAGATAAAAATCAAATTTTTAGTATATTTTGATGGAATGTGCAATTGTAAAGTTGTAAGTCTCTACGAAATGTATGATTAAAATTAATTATTGACTTTGAACAAATTTTACTCTTATCTTTTTAGTGAAATCGAATGGAGCTTAATTAATTTCGAGGTTTCGTATTCGATTTGGTTGTGGAGTTTGATGGTTTAATTAGGGCAATATTGAAATGGCTCCATCCTCGATTTCAGCTATGATCAATCTTCATATTTTGAAAGTTGCAAACTATTCTTAATTATTTTAATTAATATATAATATGTACGTGAATCTTAATTGATACAGGATCAAAAGTAATTTAAGTCCAATTAAGTTAAATTTGAGAACGACAATAATACAAAATTAAATATACATACAATTCAAGGGTGAATTAGTAAGTATAAAAAATAAGTCACCATAATATTTTAGGTAATTATATTCACACCACAATTTTTTATCTTGTACCATATTTTAATTACACTTAAGGTTCCCAATCCTTACTCATTATGACAATTATATCCCTAGCAAGTTTTAATGACATTCTTATTCTCAAACTTTCCATTTATTAACATATTTTATTTTTGATAATAGTTTATGTTCAAAAAGTTTGTTGAAACAGTATATAACAACTTATTTTTTAATCATATATCAAAATAAATAAATGCGTATGAAAAAATATTTTTCCCTCATTTCAAAGCATGGAAACAAAATATTTTAATATAAATTATCATCAATGATATGATATAGTAATTAATGAAATGTTTAAATTAAGAATTCAAAAAAATTAAGAAAATAATTGCTATAACGAGCAATGATTGAAGAAATTAACTGCAATTAAAATGTGGTGTAACGAATAAAAATTGTGATGGTAATGTAACCATCCTACTATTTAAATTTTGTTAGACTCTAAGAGAATACCAAATTTATGCGAAGGAAATATTTATTTAAAAAAAAAAAAAAAAAAAAAAAAAAAAAAAACAAAAAAAAAAAAAAAAAAAAAAAAAAAAAAAAAAAAAATTTTTTTAAAAAAAAAAAAAAAAAAAAAAAAAAGACAACTTGGCTGGATGAGGAACATGGCGCCGCTAGCAAAAAGCATAAGCTTGCAAACCTAGAGGTTTATTATGGGTCAGTCCTCCATAAATTTCTCATCTGTCACTCAACGATAATACGATTCATTCACATACGAAGGAGTGAGATTCATTCGAGAAATTCCTAACTATCCATACGCTCCCATTTTTAACAAAGGAAGCTAGATGGTTGATCGATCAATAATAAATATAAACTAACATTCCTTTCATTAATTTATTTCTATATTTTTTATGAGTTTATAATGCCTAAGTTTATTTTGTATTTTATAAGTCCTATGAAATTATTTTTCAAAAAATTGCATTACAACAAACATAAAGAATATTAATTATTAGGATTTCTATTAGGTTGTGGGTGATTGCTAGAAGAATGTATGGACATTGAATTGCTTCATGTGATTGTTGTTATATATACTGTACGCAAACGCTGAAAGAAACCTAATAAAAATTGTAGATTTTCTGCCTTAGAAATAGGGATAGCAATAGGGCGGGGCGGGATCCCCTGTCTCACTGAGCATTTTCCCGCCTCATTACCCATTTAAGGCGGCATGGGCGGTTGCCCTGTTTACATACTCATTTAGTTTTTTTTTTTTTTTTATAGTTTTTGATAATTCATTTTATTATCCCCATTCATTCAAGAGAGACAATAATATAGTTATTAAATTTTTTAGTTAATTTATTTTATTTTTAAAAGTTAAATTATTCAAATATATTTGGCAAGTAAGGTTTTTATTGTTTATCAAATTCCTTATATAATCTTACATGGTGTTTGGTGAAGATTAAAATTAAATTTTTTAGTAGATTGTGATAGAAGTATTGAAATGTGTGGTTAAAATATTGTGGAACCCATGAAAGATGTTGTTAATATTGATTGTTCAACTTTAACTTGAATTAAAAAGTTGCCATCTTCTATTAAAATTAAAGAAGTTTCGTGAAATTTTTCTATTTAAAGTATTGAATTAAAAAAAAAAAACCCCGCACCCGCATCGGGTGCAACTTTCCGCCCCGTACCTGACCTGATTACTCAATTAAGCAGGTAATCCCCACCTCGTTTGGGACGGGGTCCCGCAGGTATCGAGTTTGACGTATATTTTTGCCATCCCTACTTAGAAAGATGATGAAATTTTCTCACAGTGGTATTCATACCATGTCCCTGTATGGTTTAGATAAAAATCAAGTTTTTAATGAATTATGATAAAAGTTAGAAAAATGTATAGTTGAAATGTTGCGAATCCCATTGAACACATGATTAAAATTAAGAGTAATGTTATTCATAATTGCTCACTAAGATAGTTGCCCTACATGACATCCTATGTGACGGTTTGTGATTTAATATACTAATGTAATAGTTTTTTCTTACAATAATGCTCCTTGTATACTACTTCCATACAAGTTTGTGTACAGCAATTCAAAAAAGCTGACGTGGTACAATTCAAAATCGACTACATGGCTGCTTAAAAGTTTGGAACTTATACAGAGCCTCCTAAACTGGCCCAAAACCAATTCATTTGAGAAAACTCTCAATTCATTTGAAAACCCCTCCACCCAAGCGTGCTCTGCGACCTTGACTTCTTGGATGGCCACATCTTTTTGCATACCACAAATGTTAACCCACTCGACTTCGTGTATGGCCACATCATTCCACATGCACCCATCGTTAACCAACTAGACTTCGTGTATGGCCACATCCGGCCAATGTTAACCAACTGGGAAAAATCGTGCACGGTCGTATCCTTCCACATCCCGCCATCCTTAACCCACTCATGAAAATCTCCGACCTACCCAATATAGATCGTGACGACGACCACCACACATCCGAGGAAAATTAGAGTTTTGGTGCAAACCGGAAGGATTCACGTACTTAACGAGCAGTTGTAGTGACATAGGGGTCGAAGGAATGACGAAGAAAGGTGATTTTTCCATAATATTTTTGAATTTGTAGTGTTTGAGAATCGAAGCAAATTTCTAATATTTTTTGTATGATTCTGTCATATTTTATTGATAGACATGTCATCTCATTTCTATTTTTTTTTTTCTTTGAAATTGGATATTCATTTACATATTAACAATACTCAAAATTTAATTTGATTGTAATGCTGATCATGTTCCCATTTAATATAATCAGTAATACAAGTTTTTGTACAATCCAATAATAAGAGCAATACTGAAAATATAATCACATTGGAAGATAATCTCTTAGGAAAAGATGGTACAATTGTGCCGGAGGTGGTACAAAGTTCAAACATGAAAAGTAGTTGTTCGAATTTCACAAGAGGGATACGTATAACATAGGTTTTTCAGTTAGGAGAAGGAGTTCGAGGAAGGGAGGGGATAGAGAAGTGAGATACGTTATGTTGACGTGTTGTCGTGAGGGTCGAAGAAGCAGTAATACAAGCGCTTCTTTGAATCTGCAACCAACAATTCAGACAGGGTGCAAAGCAAAGCTGATTGCTTCTTCAGATATTCGTGGAATGTAGAAAATTTGCACAGTGTATTTCGAACACATTCATAAAACAAGTCCTTCAAAGTAGAGGATGTATCGATGCAATCGAGAGTTGAGTGCAAATGTTAAATGCAAGCTTGAAATGAACGACACGGCCTAAATTCTTTTGCACAAAAGTTACAACTTTGTAATTGTTGAGCGAGTGGGTATGAGAATATGACTTACAAGAAAAGGATTGTCAAAATTATGTTGAACAAGTAAGGCTTTTGAGACTAAGTGAAGGAGATGTCGTGACAATACAATCTTACTTTTCACAAATGTAGGCACGGTGCTCGGGATTTTACTTTTGTATGGATTTGGACGAAGGGTTACGGCTTAAAAATCTATTCTGCGCAAATAATAGGCGTAGGCTAGCGTATAAGGAGTTCGGAGATGTAGTGACCTTTGATACGACTTATCTCACTAATAAATACGACGTGCCTTTTGTTCCCTTTGTCGGAGTAAATCATCACATACAATCAACACTTCTTGAATGTGGTTTGCTATCAAATAAAAATACAGATACATTTGTGTGACTATTTAGGAAATGGATGCAGTGCATGCACATTCAACCTCTTAATGGAATTATTACAAATCAAAAAAAGGCTATGCAAAATACAATTGAGATAGTCTTTTCAAATACGAGGCATAGATGGTATTTATGACACATCATAAAAGAGTTGCCCGAAAAGTTCGGGTATCACATTGACAAAGGCTCAATTTTTTCGTCTATGCACGAATTAGTGTATGATACACAGAATGTTGAAGAATTTGAAGAAGGTTAGAGAATTGTGCTCGATACATATAACCTACATGATAACGAATGGTTGTCGGGGTTGTATGAAAACAGAAGTCGTTGGGTGCCATGCTATTTGAAAACGACATTTGGATAGGGATGTCAACAACTCAATGCAGTCATAGTATGAATGCATTTTTCGATGAATATGTGCATTTTAAAACGTCATTGAAGCAACTTGTTGAGCAATACGAACAAGCATTACGAAATAAAGTTGAAAAGGAACTCCAAGTTGATTTAAATCTTTCTCGCAAATGGTGCCTTATGCAACAAAATATGAAATGGAAAAATAATTTCAAGAAATTTATACTATCTCAAAGTTTCAGGAATTTCAGGATGTGATAACTAGGAAGGTGTATTGCGATGTGATCTCTACAGCAGATAAATGCTTGAAAATGACGTATGAGGTTAAGGATGTCATTTACGAAGAAACGGTGAGGAAGAAAAAGTTTTCGGTCACATTTCATGTAAGGGAGTGCGATATTATTTGCAATTGTCACCTATTCGAGTTCCGTGGAATTTTGTGCAGACATGCCATATCAATGTTGATGTGCAACGGCGTCACATTATTACCAAAGAGTTACATATTGAAGAGATGGAGAAGAGATGTTAGTAGAGCCTACACGAGGGTCACTGTGAACTACGATGGTTTGCTTAGCACACCTTGCCAGTTGAGATATGGTAGAATGTGTAAATTGTTCGCTATGTGTAAATTGTTCACTATGTTGGCCAACATTGCCGCAGACGATGAAGATTGAACTCGTGCGATGATAGATTGAATTCAATTGCAATCTAAAGACAGAGTCCACGAAGTTCTGTTACGGAAGTAACAGCATTTCGCAGCCTAGTTTGCATTTAGGCTCACAATCTAGAGTATCGCATGATATGAGCAGTGAGGGGGGTATACAAGATCCTAAATGCTCAAAAAGGAAAGGCTCGCCAAAGAAACTACGCATTAAAGGCTCATTGGAGTCGAACTCAAAGAAAACAAAGGTAATTTTAATTGCACAATATTTTCTCATCTACGTCCTACATTCATCTGAATGAATATAAACTACCAATTCTTCCCCTGTCATGTAGGCGAGATCAAGAGGGACGAAAAGCAATCTTCAACACGGTGTACATATAATTCAGACCCCGTTGCAAGCACAATATTCGATGCTAACACCGTTCCCATATTCACAAGTTATATGTGTAAGTATTCGCTACTAGTCCGTGTATTGTAGACATGTTTGTAATTCATTTTTCATATCATGTAGGGTGACGAAGAGAGTCACGCACTAACACAACAATTGCGATCTTTGAATTTCATTCCTACATCGACTTCAAATGTTTTACCCAATTGGCAAGGTAATTATATGTTTTCCAATGTATGTTTAGCACATTCTGATGTTAACATCTTCCATTTTTAATGTTTATGTCAGGCAATGTCAAGCCATACTACTACACCAATTTTCCATACAATGGTAGAACACAAATGGGAGTCGTTGAGAAGACATTGAGACCGTCCGCAACAAGTGTTTTCCCTCAGGGTTTTCATACTATAAGCTGTCTTTTTTTTAACATATGAATATTTAATTTAATTTCCATCTCCAACTAACTTGCTATAACATTACGAATGCAGCCATTCCATCCATCGTCTCTTCCAAGTGCCATAGCAGGTTGGACGTCAAGTGCCACTTATTCCGTTCCTCAGGTTGCTACCCTTCAAGTCTTGTTGAGATACCAAGTTATGGAATGCCTTATCAAGCTGCTGCACCTGGTGTTGTATCGACCCCTCAACATGCTAGTTCATCAAGGACACAACTATATAATCTATGGGATGCATCTCCATAGAGGGTATGAAAGCAAACTGTATCCAGATGTAGTGGCAATTCAATGTGCATTAACTGGTTATATAGTGTTCGTGCAATATCCATGAACACCCTTTTGTTATGAAGTACAGAGTGTGATTTTTGTTGCTTAAGTTTAGTTTCATACACAAGTTGCAACGTTGATATTCGTTTGCCCATGATAACTGAAAAAATTGTAAGTTGCAATTTGTGTGGATCTTAAGTTTGGGAGAACACAAGAACCTCTTGCCAAGTTGAAACACTGTACTTGTGTTAGGTTCTTTTCTAGTAGTTCACATTGAATAGCTCTTCTGGATTGTTATTATCAATAACTTCTGCCCATGTCCCTCACTCTGAGTTAGCAAGTGGTTGGGCAATCCTTTAAAAGAGGGGTTTGTAACTTGTACACACATATATATACTTCAATTCAAATGAAGTTATTTTTTCAATTTATTTTGGTTGAAACTTTTACCTATAAGGTTTTGTGACTTGCGGTGTGGGTTAGAATCCCCACTTTGAATTTTGGGTTGTAGTTTTGATAGAGAGTTGTACTCGTTAGAAGGGAAAGAGAATTTACATTCTTGTATATGTGAATAATTTGTCTTTTTTCAAATTTATTCGTATTTCTTGCAGTACTATCATCAAAAATTTTTAGATTGTCTTTCTTCAAACTAAGAGAGCATGAGTGGCATATGGCAATTTTTAAGGATCTAGTTGTAGACTTAGCATAAATGGAATGGCAAAGAAAGCTTTGTGAAATTAAAGTTTCCCTCAAATTTATTGGGACATTGATAAAAAACAAACTTCAACATTTGTTAAATATTACCACAATGTTGCAAAAAATCAAGCTTCACGTCAAAATAGTAAAGTACTATGCATACATACTTGCGTGATTACAAAGGCTTAAACAGTTTAGATTTACAACTCTGAACGATCACCGCATAGAAATTGTTAAATCACAATCCTAGTACATCAACTTTTAGATTTCATTTTCTGAAACTCGTTTCCATTTGCGCATGTTTATTTGGAGAGAAACCTCTAGGTCTTTCTCCTCGCTTAGCTTATCAAGCGTTTTTAACATGTGCAACAAAGCATATCCACGTCTTTACCTCCATTTGTGATGCAACTTGATTCACCATCATCGTGCAATGGACACTTTTTGTCGAGGAATTTGTTACACTACTTGAAGTATCTGAAGTCAGAGGTACAACGAAACAATAGCCCTTTATGGTCATTGTTCTTTTCAATCTCCATCCATTTAACAAAACTCTCACACAATTTGGACATCTTCTCTTTCTCGGGCATTCTGACAGCTAATGATGTCAATGGCTCCGCTCGGCCCTTAACCTCTCGAGCTCGGCTCATTGATTTTGGGCGAGCTCGTGGGCCGAGCCGAGCTTTAGCTCACGAGCTCATCATCTTTTTATTTTTAGTTTTTTTTTAAATAGAGAAAAACACAAATAATGTAATGAAAACACGTTTTAAAAAAAAATAAAAAGTGTTAAAAAATACAAATAATTTAATAAAGACACTTTTTTCTTTTTATTTCTATCATATTATAATATTTTTTATAAAGTATAAAATATTTATATAATGGAGACGAATTGTTGTTTGAAATAGATTTACAAAAAATACATTTTTTTCGATTTCTTTTTAAAGTAGACAAAATGTAAACCTTCCTCCTTTATCCGGGTTTAGGACCGACTACATCAATTTTAAGTGAGCGGAGTTAAAAATTGTACATAAACAACTTATTGTAACGTTTACAATTTTTAAAAAAAATTAAATTTAACGATTAAGAAATAAGGAAATTTTGATTAATATAATTAAATCAAATATCACTTACCTGACAACATACAATTTCAGCGTATTTATCTTGTAGTCGAAAATGAACGTCCTACCAATCCTTCACGCACATTAACGATTTCAAAACATTTTCTTTCAGTCGACTCCTGACATCGTTCAAAACTCTTTTACATGCACTAAAAGCAGACTCCAAAGCAACAGTGCTAACTGGAGGTGTCAGCAAATTTTTTCTCAATTGCAGAAACAATTGGCTAACGTCTTTCATACTTTTGCCAAAATTCAATTACTTCTTATGAACTTTTTTAATTGTTCTGTCTATTGGCATATTATGATTGAAGTAATCAATCAATTCGACAGGCATCGCATTTTGAATTGCAGTTAATGTTTGATGAGATACAATTGTAGACGACATGGCACTAGATGAACACATTGCAGTAACATCATATCTAAATATATTAATGCCTTGAAATAAATTCATTATTTCAGCATCATCTTCTTCAATTTCAGCCGAAGGAGTAGATGCAGAGAGTACCCGACTAACATTCACACCCATTCTTTCCGCATAAAACTCATACATTCCACATAATGTTTGCTCTAAATTCTTATAAGTGATAGGTGTATCAAGTATTAAGGCTTTATTGATTTGATCAATTACATATTTAGTTCCCGAAATATTATATCGAGAGTCCATTACGCATACTAAAGGAAATAACATAAGCAGTTCTTCCCAATATTTTCTAAACTTTAATTCCCTATCAATTATAATTTCACTAAAAGCAAGATCATTTTTATATTTATGGAATGTTCTTGCAATTATATAAAGGCATTCAAGCACCAGACATCTAGTAATATAATAAACACCGAATAAAATCTTTGTAGTCTCATAAAAAGATGTCAAAAATCGTTTAACTTTCAAAACTAAAACCCAATCGGATTTATTCAACATACCATCGTCATCACTTCTAACGTGTCTATTGTTATAAAAGTCAGTTATTAAATATTCGAAACATTCACATGACTTTAATAGCAAGTAAGTAAAGTTCCATCTACGACCTACGTCGCTAACAAATGTTTTAGCAGTCGTCACCTCTAATTCGGCACAAAATTTTTCAAATGCTTATTTTCTACTAGAAGAAATCGTAATATATATTAATGAATTCCTAATCCTTTGAAATTTATCATTTATATGTTTTAAGACATCTTGCACAATTAAATTCAAGATATGGCTCACACAACGAATATGAAACAAATACCCGCCAAAATTAGGTTGAAGTGTCCTACACAATTTATCGACGACTACCTTATTAACACTACCATTATCAAAAGTAAAAGACCGAATTTTAGTCTCGTATATATTCTCTAATAATACTGATAATAGCATTATATATATTATTAGAATTGTGAGGAAACTCAATAATTCTAAAAGCAATAATTTTTTTTATGCATGCATCAAAGTGAGTCCATATAGTGTGCGGTTACAGCTATATATGCTCTTTTATTAATCCCTTCCCATATATCAGAAGTTAAAGATATCCCCCCCCCCCCCATATTGTTACAAATCCATAATTAATTATTTTTTTGAATTATTGAAATATTGTATTGTATCAGCACGAAGAGTGTTTCGACTTATCTCAACGTATCTTGGTTGCAAATATTCTTTTATGAACGAGACGAAGTGTTGGTTGTCTGCAACAACCAGAGGCAACTCAGTGACAACAACAAATTTCACAATTCCAGTTCGAGTATTGTCCTCCGAATACACCCACGTGGATAGGGGTAAAGTCGTAGAACCGACGCCTGGACTGCCAAATTGCAATTGTATTTGACCAGCTGAAAGAAGTTCATGTCTGGCCGCATATACTTTGTAGTGGCGGTTGAGATGTGTAGTACCAATTCCTTTTTGTCATGTCAATATTTGTTGGCAGTATGTAAATACTACCTTAGATTCTACAAGGCCATCGACGACTTTTTCCGTTGAAATCAACTTAAAGTGATCACAACATTTTGCTTGTTTTTGCCCTTTCACTTTCCCCTCACATCTGGGATGTTTAATTCGACATCTTCATCCTCATGTTCCGCTTTAGAAACGTTAATATCATCCAAATCAATTGGATTGTAACTTCTATGACCGTGAATGTGAACATCTTCAGGTATGTGTACACCATTTAGACCGGCAAATTCATTTGGTAATTGACTTTGCGACGTCCTAGGCGATTCGCCATGTGGCTCACATCCCGTATCAAATAAATTCTCAACAAATGAGCATTGATCCATTTGTTTGATTGTTTATGATGAAATTCATATATAATAACTAGAAAAATATAAATGTAGTGAGAATTGAAAATTGAATGAATTGAAATTGTAACTGAATAAATTGTAAAAAAATGAATTGATATTGTATATTTTGCAACACAAAAGAGTAAAAACTCGATAATTGATATAATAAAAGAGAGTTGAAAAATGAAAAGTAGTGATTAAACGGTCACTTTTTTTAAAAAGTGACCGTTTTGGTCACTAAAGTCACGAGCGGCTCTTCATTTTAACGAGCCCACAAGCGGCTCACCTTCAAGCTCGGCTCGCGCTCGGGCTCGTGATTTTAGAGCCCGAGCCACCCACGAGCCTTATTTTGACGAGTCGATCCGACTCGACCCTTTTGACATCTCATATGTACCCTCTGTCTACAGCAATGATATATTCCCCTATTCTTTTCTGCCATCGAACTTATCTAATACAACCACATCAACATGTAACCACATTAGTATCACAAATTCTTAAGAATGCTGCTTCAGTTCAAATAAGTACCTAGTGCGACCATCAAGCTATGTTGGAAAGACTAAGCAAATTTTAAATATACAACTAATGCTTCCATCACAATTACGGGAATCAACTCTATGGTTTAGGATCCACGGCTGTCCAAACCAAAACAATTTAACAAAATTTACAAAAAAATTCTGAAGCTGCCAAATCCAAACGCAGATATATTAATCGATGTTTGCAAACAATTTCAGAGAAAATGATGTGAGCAAAATCAAGACTGAGTTGCTGGGATTTAGTTTGGGAGTGGCAGGAGAACCTTGCCCAGGAAGTATTTGAACTTGAAGACAAATTAATTTAGGAATCATGAGGAATCGCAACAGCAATGAGTGGATCTTTTCTTCCAATTATGAGACCTCATTGTTCGGCGATATCCATGTTCTCCCATTTTGCTCCATCGGGTTGTTCCCAATCAAATTTGTGCAAAACATTTGCTAACACAAATTCAACTAACCCCGATGCAAAACTAATCCCTCGGCAGATTCTCCAATCACTCTCAAAAACTCACACATACATCGAACAAAAAACTCACATATACATTGAGAGGTTGGGGGAAAAAATTTAAAACCAAAAAACCACAACTCACATAGTTGCTGCCCTTTTTTCTCTCACCGACCACGATTGACTTCTCTTACAGTTCAGGCGGCGATCGGAGGTGGTGATTATTTGGGTTGTGCCTAGAATTATAGTGGTCTCTGCTTTATTTTTTGTAAATGGGAGAGTGATTCAATTTGGAGAAGAAATAGGGCTTTAGTCGGGTCACCAACTGCAAAACAGGCTATTTTGCCTTTTTTTCTTTCCATTTTTCACGTCAGCACTGTATATGAAGTTGTACATGTAGCGGAATTATTTTTGTTACCTCATATATCAAATTACTAACTATCATATGTATATCACGTAGAACGACAGCGATAGTAAGATACTGAAAACAACATTATTCTAAAATTAATTATTGACATTTGCTGCGGAAGCTCTCTCCAAGGATTTTCAAATCGGTGTTTTTCGGATTCAGTCCAACGTTTGTTTTTCTATCAAACAACTAAACCAAAAATGTCCCGATCCACAACCAATGTAATTCACATCGATTGCTATTCAGTATTACCCACAAAAAACAAGAGATGGTCATGATTTGCAACCACAAAGACAAGAAAAAAATACTACAAAGGTACGCTATGGCAAAACCACTTCAAGAGACTATTTTTCACAAACTTTAAGGGGCAACCGAGTTCTCCTTTTATTTTCTCACAAATCACACTAGAAAATAGCTAGGGTTGTAGTCTTATAAATGGTCTAGGGTTAGGCTTTTAATTTGACAAAAAAAAAAAAGGTAAACGGACCAAGATTTAAGTCATCCAAAAGAGAATACAATTAGATCGGGTGGAGCTCATGGACTGGTTGTTGGACTTATTTCATTCATCGGCCTAAACTTATGAAATATATTATCCCATATTAACATCATAACTCGAGATTTATTAGGTATAAAAAAACACAACAACATTGACTTAATATTATTCAAGACTTCTAGTTGAACCAAAAGGGGGCCACATTTCATTTCAAGAATCCAGTACTGTATTTGCCTGCACTGCATGCCCACATTACGAAATTTCTATTCAAGAACAAAACCAAACTTTTTCTATTCAAGAACAAAACCAAACTTACAGAAGATATTCCAAGAAATTAAACTGATTAAAGAGACGAGCTTTTCTATACGACTATTTTCCATCTTCTTTATTCTGCAACTCATGTACTCCATTCCCATTGATTTGAACTTCATAGCCCTCTTTCCTGTACTTGTACCTCTTAGAAACAAAGAGATAGATGAAGAAATTCAACAAGCTCATCAAAGAAAGCAACCAGTAGAAAAGGTTCAAATGGTTTCGGTTAAAGTTGTTTCCGGCCAGCCAACCTCCACTGCGCGTAATATCCTTCGTTGCATGGTTCACTATGTTCACAACTATGGTGCTAAGGAAGTATCCCACCGACATAGAACACCAAAGGAAAGAACTCGAAATCGATTTAAGATCCTTTGGAGTTTGGGAATAGAAGAATTCCAGAAGTCCCACATAAGTGAACATGTCAGCTATCCCGAATATGAAATACTGAATTGATAACCAGAAGACACTGATCGGCAATGGCTGCAGTATTGGTGTTGCATCAAGCATGTCGTGGTCTCTTGCAACCTTTTTTCTTTTTACTTCCATTATTGCTGCCACTGCCATGGACAAGGAGGATAGAACGAGGCCTACTCCTACTCGTTGCAGGTATGTTATGCCGGTGGGAATACCTGTGAACTTACGTGCACATGGGACGATTATTTGGTCGTATAGCGGGACGAGGAATATCAAAAACACGACAGGAAGGATGGGTAGTGAAGCGGGTGGGATGTTGAAGGATTTGGTGATTCTTGTGTCCATGGTTGAACCTTGATGAATGGAGAAGGTTTGCAGTTGAGCATCACAATTACGGGAATCAACTCTATGGTTTAGGATCCACGGCTGTCCAAACCAAAACAATTTAACAAAATTTACAAAAAAATTCTGAAGCTGCCAAATCCAAACGCAGATATATTAATCGATGTTTGCAAACAATTTCAGAGAAAATGATGTGAGCAAAATCAAGACTGAGTTGCTGGGATTTAGTTTGGGAGTGGCAGGAGAACCTTGCCCAGGAAGTATTTGAACTTGAAGACAAATTAATTTAGGAATCATGAGGAATCGCAACAGCAATGAGTGGATCTTTTCTTCCAATTATGAGACCTCATTGTTCGGCGATATCCATGTTCTCCCATTTTGCTCCATCGGGTTGTTCCCAATCAAATTTGTGCAAAACATTTGCTAACACAAATTCAACTAACCCCGATGCAAAACTAATCCCTCGGCAGATTCTCCAATCACTCTAAAAAACTCACACATACATCGAACAAAAAACTCACATATACATTGAGAGGTTGGGGGAAAAAATTTAAAACCAAAAAACCACAACTCACATAGTTGCTGCCCTTTTTTCTCTCACCGACCACGATTGACTTCTCTTACAGTTCAGGCGGCGATCGGAGGTGGTGATTATTTGGGTTGTGCCTAGAATTATAGTGGTCTCTGCTTTATTTTTTGTAAATGGGAGAGTGATTCAATTTGGAGAAGAAATAGGGCTTTAGTCGGGTCACCAACTGCAAAACAGGCTATTTTGCCTTTTTTTTCTTTCCATTTTTCACGTCAGCACTGTATATGAAGTTGTACATGTAGCGGAATTATTTTTGTTACCTCATATATCAAATTACTAACTATCATATGTATATCACGTAGAACGACAGCGATAGTAAGATACTGAAAACAGCATTATTCTAAAATTAATTATTGACATTTGCTGTGGAAGCTCTCTCCAAGGATTTTCAAATCGGTGTTTTTTGGATTCAGTCCAACGTTTGTTTTTCTATCAAACAACTAAACCAAAACTGTCCCGATCCACAACCAATGTAATTCACATCGATTGCTATTCAGTATTACCCACAAAAAACAAGAGATGGTGATGATTTGCAACCACAAAGACAAGAAAAAAATACTACAAAGGTACGCTATGGCAAAACCACTTCAAGAGACTGTTTTTCACAAACTTTAAGGGGCAACCGAGTTCTCCTTTTATTTTCTCACAAATCACACTAGAAAATAGCTAGGGTTGTAGTCTTATAAATGGTCTAGGGTTAGGCTTTTAATTTGACCAAAAAAAAAAGGTAAACGGACCAAGATTTAAGTCATCCAAAAGAGAATACAATTAGATCGGGTGGAGCTCATGGACTGGTTGTTGGACTTATTTCATTCATCGGCCTAAACTTATGAAATATATTATCCCATATTAATATCATAACTCGAGATTTATTAGGTATCAAAAAAACCCAACAACATTGACTTAATATTATTCAAGACTTCTAGTTGAACCAAAAGGGGGCCACATGTCATTTCAAGAATCCAGTACTGTATTTGCCTGCACTGCATGCCCACATTACGAAATTTCTATTCAAGAACAAAACCAAACTTTTTCTATTCAAGAACAAAACCAAACTTACAGAAGATATTCCAAGAAATTAAACTGATTAAAGAGACGAGCTTTTCTATACGACTATTTTCCATCTTCTTTATTCTGCAACTCATGTACTCCATTCCCATTGATTTGAACTTCATAGCCCTCTTTCCTGTACTTGTACCTCTTAGAAACAAAGAGATAGATGAAGAAATTCAACAAGCTCATCAAAGAAAGCAACCAGTAGAAAAGGTTCAAATGGTTTCGGTTAAAGTTGTTTCCGGCCAGCCAACCTCCACTGCGCGTAATATCCTTCGTTGCATGGTTCACTATGTTCACAACTATGGTGCTAAGGAAGTATCCCACCGACATAGAACACCAAAGGAAAGAACTCGAAATCGATTTAAGATCCTTTGGAGTTTGGGAATAGAAGAATTCCAGAAGTCCCACATAAGTGAACATGTCAGCTATCCCGAATATGAAATACTGAATTGATAACCAGAAGACACTGATCGGCAATGGCTGCAGTATTGGTGTTGCATCAAGCATGTCGTGGTCTCTTGCAACCTTTTTTCTTTTTACTTCCATTATTGCTGCCACTGCCATGGACAAGGAGGATAGAACGAGGCCTACTCCTACTCGTTGCAGGTATGTTATGCCGGTGGGAATACCTGTGAACTTACGTGCACATGGGACGATTATTTGGTCGTATAGCGGGACGAGGAATATCAAAAACACGACAGGAAGGATGGGTAGTGAAGCGGGTGGGATGTTGAAGGATTTGGTGATTCTTGTGTCCATGGTTGAACCTTGATGAATGGAGAAGGTTTGCAGTTGAGCCAAGCAAAGAGTCATAATTACTGTGCAACAGAAGACTGGAATCATGTTCAGTAAAATTTTTGCATTCTCCACTTGAGTCACTCTGCAAAGTTTCCATGGATTTGGTGTTTCAGTCTGTGTTGCAGATGTCTGGATGGCCGCTTTGTCCAGGAATCTGATAATAAAAATTACCAAGAATATATAAGCATTTGTTTTGTAAAGCTTATTTCAAAATCCTTTTTTCACAAACTTGTTTTTGACTATACGTTCTTCCAATAAAATAATTTTGCAAAGAAACCCGTAATGTTTCTTTACATTTTAACAACTCATTCTCCAAAAATTAAAAAAAAATTAAAAAAATAAAATAAAATTCACTGAATGCTCGCAATATTCAATAGAATAATGGACACGATTTTAGCTTCTTCTTCTGTCTTAATAAAGTCCATGCATTATCATGATACTTGTTAGGCAGGCGACCTGAAAACATTGGTATGAGGTAGAAATTCTGCTTCAATGGCAGCTTCCTTGTCCATATTGATCTCATACAGTTCATTAGAGTCCTCAGGAAGCTGAAGATTTCTGTTGCGAGCAGCTGCAACATAAACCTATTATCAACAAGATTAGGCAAACAAAATTAGCGTATAAAATGCGTAAGTGATATATTTACTTTGCAAAGAACGGTAAAAACTAAGTTGTATGAGCACCTGAACAATTTCAGTAAGGGCACTGTTCCCATGAATAACATGGAAACGATACTGTGGTAATCCAGAAGCAAAGATTATTACTCCCAGTAACATAGCAATGGCGCAAACGGTAAAACCCAAATCCCACCCTTTATGATCTTGAATCCAGACAATAAACGTTAAGCTAATAGCACCACCTACGCATACTGCCATTAAGAGCCAATTGAAAAAGCTTGACATCTGTCTTGCCTCCTTCGGATCTTTATCATCGAATTGATCGGCGCCATGAGATGGCAACGCCGCTTTCACTCCTCCAGAGCCAAATGATATCAAGTAAAGAGCGATAAACAGAAGAGCGGCATTACCACCATTAACTTGAATACAGTTTGTTGATGTTGGATCATAAATATTGCAGAGTGGGGGCTTGAATTTAGGATAGTGAGCTTGCAACGCTAGCATTCCAAGTCCCTGCACGTGGATTATTTTTTATCAATCAAAGAATTGAATCTTTTCTTCTCTTTTCATACCACCAGTATTACGAGGAGAAGGTACTCGAGGATGCTTGTTTTCAATTAAGAATATGCTCACCAAAAACTCGATTATTGCTGCAATGAGAACTGCTTTATATCGGCCTAAATAAGTGTCTGCTAGGAAGGCAACGAGGATGGTAATTATATAATTAGTCCCCATGAAGTTTGTCAGGTGGTTTGCTGCATCAGCCACGCTAAAGTGCATCACCGCATTAAAGTATGTCACCAAATTAACACCCAAAGCCAAGGTTGCCATGTTCTCGAAAGCAAAAGTACCTGTAACATAAAACAGAAACCTATTTAGATCAAGAATGTAGAATACAATTATCTTAATAGACTTTCGAATTGGTTTAATGCATGCAGCAAAGTTATTACCTAGTATGAGCAAAGAAGTGCGAAATCCACCATGCTTATCTTTCGTTGCAGTTCTTCCTTTCCAATCCACCTTTCCGTCAATAAGTTCAGCTTTATCCTGCAGAATAAGAGGAATATCAGGATTGAATTCAAGAAAACTTGAAGCTGTAAATATTGACAAGGCATGTGAAAAATATCGATGTACCATGATCAACTGAGAATCTAATGCTGATACGAAGACGAGAAGTGGGAAGAATGGTGAAGCTAATTGAATGTAGTTAAATATAAATAGAACATTAGTATAAGAATAATGATTGCCAAAAAATGTGCTTGATGTTGACCATTAAGTATACTTCTAAAGGAAATAATTCCTTTTTGTCTGAACATCCCCGGACAGACTCGAGGAATTTTGCAAGTTGGAGGGGAAGATTCTGTTGAAACCTTCAACTGCAATCATTATTTGTGAAATGTTATAAAATAAGAATGTCCGTCATATCCTGCTTCCCACTGCCGCTTTATATGCTGTTTAATACCTCTCAGCATTTTGCAGACAACCGGTAGCTTCACTTCAGCATCAGCTTTTGGTTAAACTAAGATTTTATATCATTTTCTCAGCTGTCAATAGCTACATTTAGAACAATATATATTTGTCACCAATGAAATTAGTGTTATAAAAAAACATCGTTGCTACCAAAGTGAACTCTTGACAAAACTGAACTTAAAAGTGAAAATCTTGCAGGGTAATTGATTGATTTACAATTTAGGAGCTAATCTGGGTATAATTCAAGTTTGAAAGAGAAAATATTGTGTCTCTACTGCTCTAGAGGTGTCAAATGAGCCGAATCAGTCAGTTTAAATAGGCCTAGGATGACCTATGCACGGGCTTGAACCAGTCCGGGTATTGTGACAGGCTGGACCAAGCCTGTAATGCTCGTCTTGGCTTGCAGGACCATCCTGGATGGTAGGGTAGCACCTACATGCCTATCTCCCTGGGGCCCATTACTCTGTTCCTTTAACTCGTCCTGGCCGGCCAGCCACCAGGCCAAGTAGCCAGGTCACCATTCACCTGGTTGGCTCGACTCAATTTGACACCACTATCCATCCTTGTGCCAAGACGATAAAAGGATATTGAGCCGAAGGGCAATTAACACAGAATATATCACTTCTGAAAAACTGACTTCCGTGCTGTCCCTTTCTTCAACATTTTTAATACATCATTTTCTTGGACACATATATTCTTAATCATCTTATTATTCATCATTAGTATGTCCAAACAGACCGCTGCTCGCTACATGTACAAAACTATTTGAAACCCCACCCATCCTCTCAAAGTGATTATTCTATTCTGTAATCTTCCCTTTCAGAAACTAGCTAATCCACTGTGCTGTTGAAAATTATTTCCTGTTTTTTTATTGGGACAAGAAAGCAACGCTCTTTTTGTTGATGATGATTAACAGTTCCTAAAAGCATATACAGAATTCCCACACAAGAATATTACTACAATTATTCGGCAGCCAGAATCAATAATTGAATTGCGACTAACAATCATAAAGCAAATGATGTTGAAATTGTCAATGAAATTCGTTTCAAAGGTTTAGTTTCTGATGTAAACCGTCAACGAAAATTTCATATGAAAAAATCACAATACAGAAATGAGTAGCAACGTATTAGAATAAAAGAGGAAAGATGTTGAGACCCAGAAGAAACAAAACATTCATTCTATTCAACAACAAAAGTTTCAACTTTCAAGCAAAATGAATTAACTATATCAACAGA
This sequence comes from Olea europaea var. sylvestris, assembly GCF_002742605.1. Lineage (NCBI taxonomy): Eukaryota > Viridiplantae > Streptophyta > Magnoliopsida > Lamiales > Oleaceae > Olea > Olea europaea. Next base: position 206,748 of record NW_019228939.1, read on the forward strand.
ATGTGCAGCAAAATAGATAAATCAGCTGCCTGTGCAAAAAAATGCTTAAAGAGTTAGCTAACCAGCGAAAACAGGTACAAATAAATTGCCTATCACAATGATCTATCAGTAGTTCAATAGGGAGTACTTTATCCGTAACATAATTTTTCCCTTGTCCACCCCGAGCTTAGCTCCTGTCACCAGCCAGTGACCCGGCATGTCTTGGGGTCCTTTCGACATTTCTGTTGCATCCACAATTTTTGCAAGTTTCCCAATTTGATTTGAACCGTCTGACAGTGAAGTTGATGAACCATCAGGTCTTTGTGGAGCTGACAAGTTGGCGGGGGTGTGGTCCCACACGGAACGCCTTATTGTACACCCTGGTACTTTGGAAAAGAGAAGTTTAAGGTGTAATACACTTTTGGCGCCAAAATCCCAAACGCCTAGCTGAGCACCGGTGACAATGTGAACACCAGATAGATCTCCAATGCATGTATCAGTATACTCTATTGGTGCAGTGCTCACATGCGAGAAATTTTTCCACTTGATTGGTTCAAACCATCGGCTATCCTGCTCTTCGGGACCCTGCCACTTGGGTGCACCTATAGCCACGTGCGCATCCCAGTGGGGTTGAAGAATTTTGGGAAGAGAAACCAGATGTTGTAAATGGATAGCAAGACGATTATGCTTACTGCCTTCTAGGCTGAGTCTGAGGCCTGTGACTGGTTTGCGCCCAACTGTCACCTGCAATATCCAGGATGTTTTGACTTAGAAAACTGAAACAGATAAATCTAAACACAACTTTCTTATCCTCCTGGAGAAGATGATGAAATTCCTGGATTTTGTAGCTTAACTGAATATTAAATTGGCTGTATATCTTAAGTACAGTAACAAGACAATGAACTACATACCTGATCAGGCCTTATATAAAGCTTGGGACCCATCAAACTGAACTGAAGGGAAGGACACACAGGCTCCTTTCTCTGTAGATTGTTCTGCTCTGGAGCCCAAACCCGAGAAATTTGGAAGTCCAAGAAATACTGTAGATCCTCAATGGGAGGCTTGTCTGGCAGAAACAAAATGAAACATTATGCAAAATTCAAGATGTTAAGAAGTAAAAAAGAACTCCTCGACAAAATGTACAAGAATATCTCAAATATTAACAGAATCATCCGTCATATTGCATTGCATCTCAAATCTCCAAATTCTTTCAGTTATTAGAACCTGAAGGTTTTAATCTAATACCTCCTCAAGATGCAAAAATAAAATGAAAACGTTGAAGGAAACTGCTATATAGTGTCCTTGCAGTTTTCGAAAGCCACCAAAACAAAACATACAAAACCCTTTTTTTCCTACAGCCTGTATCCGTTTTCTAAGAATGTACCAAATATATTAGGACGGAATCTTACACTCCAAGTATAATTCTATAGCACGATTTAAGTAATTTATTCCAGGAACTCCTTCGAGCAAAGAGACTATGGGCATAAACGTCATGTTAATCACATCTGGGGCTGCCTCTACAGTCTGGGCCCACTTGGCATGACTCTGCTCAAGGTCATCCCCCCCTCTTCTTCTAAAGATCACGGTAACATCCTGCAGCAAGAAAAATTGCTTTAATCAACTTCTTAAAATCATGACAGATAATAAGCATTGATGAATAGAGGCCCCCAACAACAATTACAATTATTCTAGAACAAGAAAACATGAACAAAAGCCAAGAGCTCTATAAGATTAATTAAATATGTAGACACTTTTTGATCGGTAAGGCGACAAATGATTTTCCCCAGGGAAGAAAAAATGATGCTGCTGTATTTACCTTGTCCTTGTATTTTAAGGGGCCGGCATTTGTATGGCTTTTTAAGTCGGAGAACCTCTGGTCTCCTATGTCTTTTACGTAGTTTTCAATATCTGACACTGACAAAGGTGATGATTGGTGCTGTCTAATATAGACCACATCCCTTCCACCAATTGTTGCAGAGGTGACAATATGTGTGCCATAATTCTCAATAAAGCTGAAAGAAGAAGTATCGAGTCATAAATGATAAACCCTCTAACATCAGCTTCTGCATGGAAAATAACCATCTATAATTTTTTAAGTAGGCCTAAAAACCCTTACCTTGTCATGAATGGGCTTTCAAAAAAACATACATATAATTCACTATCGACCACAGTTTTCATTATGCATCAATATTGGTCCTTCAAATTTTTTGACAACCTTTTCAAAAAATTATATGATCCTGCAACACTAAATACCCCCACCCCAAAGAAATGAAAAAGATAATTTTGGTTGTTGAATAATGCCGTCAAGTAGAGAAACTGCAACAGTTACATACAACCCATCACTTTAGAATCCATATCTCGTATTTTGGAACGAGGACTTGAAGATATAACATTTATCATCCTGAAGGTGATATACATCTGTTAGAACTTCCATAATCAGTCACATTTTCTATATCAAGGACCATTTTCTCTTCTATATTAAACGTCATATATGGAAAAAACTCACTTATTTTACGTGACAAGGATTAAAGATAAATAGAATTCATATGCGAAGACTTTCATAATGTTCACCTTGCCAATGATGCGGGGTCCCAAGAATAGGGAACTGCACACTTGATGTCATCACGCAAAACTAAATTCGATTTTGCTAATTTGACCTTAAATAATGGCATGATACGTCCAACCATTGCAAGGGATTTTGTAGCTGCTGCATCAAGTTGCCAACAGCCAGTGAAATTAAACATAGCGTTAAAGCTTCCAAGCGGCACATGTCCGGGTACATTAGACTTTTCATTGAAGTATTTTGCCATCTGTAATACAAGTATCCGGAGAAACTAATTAAAATCACAATGTGCTGCAAGTCGACTTTCTATAAAGAAGCAGATTTTATCTCCACATAATTAAGTAAGCGTAACAATAAATGCAAATGCGGCATTTTAGAGCACAGATGAAGGGCAATAATTTCAGTAAATTAAGAGAAACAATGGCCAGGTTTAAGGTTCCTTTCAACAGAAGGATTTGAACCTATAAATGGGTTTATCAAGTGCCCTTCATGACATGGCCGATGCTAGCCCCATGCTTTGCCCAAATTGAAGATTGATTTTTTCTCTGATCTCGCTCTTAGAGAACTCACACAATCGTGACCCAGAAAGGCAGCCCATATTCAAATTGCACTCTTACTCCTTCAACGCTTTATTATGATCTAGATCTGCTATATCTGACAAATTGAACTCCCGATGAATTTTAAATTTGTGTCACTTGCTTTGATGGCTTTGAGTTCCCACCGGATTCGAATCGATTCTGTGTCATGTTTTGGCTTATGCATTTTAATCATTCACGGTGACAAATTCAAATGCATAAAACCTATGTCCTTTGAAATCATTTTCATTCTTAATCAATCAAATTATCTAAATCACTATTTATTTAATATAAGGCTATGAAATAAATTCAATCTCAAATTCACCAATCCAAATGCGATCTTAGTTTTTTCTTATTCCATTTTTTATTTTGTTTTTCCTAGTATAAGTTGGTTAAAAGTGTTAATTTAACTCTTGATATGGGCAAATTCAAAAATTCGATAAATGACAGATAACCGGTAGCAACAATAACATCCAGAATCACAAGAATACCACAAATTGAATTTCCATTCATCTCCAAAGAACTGGAAATTGAAACATCTTTCATAAACGAGAAATGGGAAACCAACAAATGTGACAATTCAGACACAAAAAAACTAAAAACATTAGATTCTCCACGATATACCTATTTTCTGAATCAAGATCTGTAGATTAGTTGTATCGGATTGAAAGCTCGGAGTAAAAGTAGCACATATCAGAACAAAAGGATTTATGCATTCTAAGGTCAATTCATTAAAGATTGTTTCCCTGAATTCAAATCAATGTGAAAAAGTAATATAACCAACAATTTTATCAAGTACAGCATCCCGTATTGAACCAAGAACCATTGATAATAATACATCAACAGAATTAACTGAAGTAACAATAAGAACAAAAATGCCCAGATAAAAATATCAAATTTGAAGCAAACAAGGGTACAAGAAAAGGAAACTGACCTCATGGAAGGGCCAAACCGGGGTGGTCTCAGGGGAACTCCGGCCTCTGGAGCACTCGATGTCAATAGAGACATTTGGGATCACCTGATTTTCAGAGATTTCAAGATTGTTGGTGTGCTCTTCATCAATATGCACTAAGCGAGAGCCAGGTGCTCCTTTACAGTACAGCAGCCTAATATCAGATGTAACATCGAACCCACGGCCCAGCGTTTGAATTGAGTTGCAGATTGTGGTAACCAGTGAATTTTCTGAAATTGTCGTGTTGTTCTCCATAGCATAGAAAAGATTTACGAATCTTTCATTTTCATTGTAATATGAAAAAAAGATTGAAACTTTGGGTTTGTTTTTGAAATGGTAGCGGGTAGGGCGGCTGGTGGCGGTGTTGGTGAGTCAGAGGTTGGACTTTGGACTTGACAAAAGCATTGTTGACGGTGGTGATGTTGGGTTGGTTATTTGCTCGGAAGATTTTGACTGTATTAATGGCAACAAACGCGTTGTCGTGCTGTTTCGTTGACCATTCCCAATTCTGGATAGCTACAGTGCGAGTCGAAATTCGAGGTTTGGGCTCGACTCGGATAAAGAAATCAAGCTCTTTTCTGGACCTGAGTAAAGTTTGATCAAAAAAATTAGGCTTGATCCGAGCATTCGCTCGAGGCCTTTCCTAATTGAGTCAGGCAGGCACACTTTTTATTTTATTATTATTTTTTTTTTTTAGCAGCAACCTGCTACTTAAGTAGCTGCTGCTGCTTTTAAAACATTTTATTTTATTTTTTTTAAATATAGGCTTGTAAACTCAAGCGGACGAGCCACACAAGTCGGTTCAAACTTTGCTTGGCACCCCAAAATGGGGCTCGACCCGAGCCTCGAGCAGGACGGGCTCGAGCTTTTTTCGAGCCGAGCTATAGACGACCTGAGACAACGAGCCCAATTGTCATTCCTAATTTTGGATAATTAACACTTTTTCGAATTAATTATTCCAATTTCCAATGAACTTAATTCTATATCTTTAATTAGTCACTAAAATTTAAAATGTCAAATTTTGGTCACTGAACTTAAGTCTACATTTTCGATTACTCAATGAAATTTAAAATATCGAGTTTTGTTCACTGAAATTCGAAAAATGTTGTACGTTACTCATTGGCATAAATGTTGAACTTTAAAAAATGTCGAATTTATAGTGAATAATATATAATATTTTTCAAAGTTCAGTGATCAAAATTCGATATTTTAAATTTCAATAAACAATCAAAGCCATGGACCTAAATCCAGTGACTAAAACTCGACATTTTAAATTTCAGTAATCAATCAAAGATATGGATCTAGATTCAGTGATCATTGAAACAATTAACTCCACTTTTTCAATAGAGTTTAAAAGGTTAGTTCGTTTTATTGTCAATATTTTTCATAAAAATTGATTTTTACTTTAATGTTGTTAGATTGATATTTTTTTCATGAAAAATATTTTTCTACTTTTAGTCACGTGACCCTATTATCTTTAAAATAAGAAAAATATTTTCTTTAGAGAGTAAATTTTTATTTTCTAAGTAGTTCACTCTCTCTTCCTATTTTCTCAATCCCATCTCTCCTACCTATCCACCAATAAAAAGTAGACAAGTATAGCATTTTCAGGTTGAAAATAAAATCAATCAAACACATTTATTTGAAAATTTTCATGCACATAATTTCTAGAGAATTCAACTGCCTAGAATTTATATTCTTTTCATGTAAATTTCATTTTCACAATCAAACACACCCTTAAAGAATTGATGTTAAAATAAATCATTAATTTTTGCCGCTTATTTCGTGAGACTCATCACTCTTTTTTATCAAAATTAAGTTTCAATTTTCCAAACAAACACATTATTTTGTAGATTATAAGTTTATGATTACAATGAAAACAATTTTCTTTGCATCCGTACTCTGTTTAGCTCTAGCAGTGTAGTGTTTTTTTTTTTTTTTTTTGGGAGAAAAATGAAGAAAAAAATTTTTGAGTTAAAATTGAAAATATTGTCGCAATAATTTCTTATCAAAAAATTATTTTGCGGATTATCACTTTATTTTATTAATAAATATTTAATCAATTAAAAATTTATTTATTTTACTCGACTATATTTAATCCAAAGTATATTAACACGTGCAATAAGAATCCACAATAGCTGTCTTCTTAAGCTTATTGCCTCCTTTTTAATTTGAGTCAAAAGGCTTCAAAACTTGAATATGATCTATATCTAATAGTAGTAATATTCTGTTCTGAAAGAGATCGAGTAAGTCAATTAACTTCAATTAATTTGTAAATTTACATTATACACAGAGAGTCAATGATTTTACTAGGGCTATGGGATAAGATTTTTAAATTTCAAGGGCCAATTATTGGTTTAATATACAGAGGAAATTACAGAAACATTACTTTCAAAAGCTAAAAGAAAAGATTGGAATTTTATAATAAACCGAAATTACACCATTCTCATATATAGCTCCTTTTTGGTATATATTAAAATCAAATTTTTAGTAAATTTTGATAAAAATTCATAAAATGAATAATTGAAATGTTATAGATCCCGCAAAATGTATAATTAACATCAATTATTTACGTTGACTTAAAGTTTTTATTTGCTTTAATCTAAACCAAACATGAGCTAATTTAGAGATTGTACATATCAATGTGTAGAATTGTCTATTCGAGCTGAGTTGAAATTTGCTGTTTAAATGGCTATCCATCTAATAAATTATTAATATATAATCAATAATCATTAACTTCACTACGACTTATTAAATTGCTGAAATGTCAATAATTCTTGGATAGACAATCATTAGGACAGTAAAATTGGACCGTATATCTCATCTCTTGATCTTCTACCCCCGTTTGAGAAGATAAAAACTGCTTATTGGCAATAGGGAATTAGGACTGTAACGATGTGATCTTTCTTTTACAACAAATATTCATCTGAGTAAGAAAGAATTCCTAGTATTATTACACATAAAACAATTCTCCCCAACTCAAAATTAAATTACAAATATATAAGATGCCAAATTCAATGAAAAGATATAGTTGCAACCAAAATATTGTCAGGATTCCTCAATATGATATCGTATCTCTAGTGATTAGTGGTAGATGATGAAAAATCTGCATCAGTTTGTATTGTTGTTGAATTCTGAGTTTGGGTTCCACTGGAACTTTCGCTTTGCCTCTCCCGATGGAAGTCTTTCATGGTTTTAAACCTCATATCATCTGTATACATGCTTCCCACCGTGAGAACATTTGGAATCGCCATTTGTCCTTCAAGCGTTTGAACTACCTCGGACATTGTAGGCTTGATGGACGGCTTTATGTTGGTACACAGGAGAGCTATGTTCTTCCTACTTCCTCTTTGTTGACTCGAAAACCCAACCTCAGATCAACAAGTTCATCTATGTTTTTACTTTCTTGCAAGTGAGAAGCCTGCAATATAATTATGTAGCAATGAAACAAGTTATCAAGAAAATGTGCACAGATAATGGATGTATAATGAAATGAAGAGGTGAATGATGTTTTTTTTAATACCCAATCTAAAAGGCAAATGAAATTGTGGTTTGGCATGTAGTTATTATTGCTTTTGCCACTAACAATTTCCAAAGCCACAACTCCAAAGCCATAAACGTCCGCTTTGCCAGATAACCCCATAATGCATATTCAGGTGCTATATATCTTCTGCAATCAAGACGTACATGTTAAGGTAAAAGGTAAAAAGGACTAGTAATTTGATATTTGTATTAACAATTCAAACTCACATTGTTCCAGCAACTTTAGTGCTAATATGAGTCTGCTTGTCTTCGTTAAGCCTAGCCAATCCGATATTTTAGGGTTTAGAACTCTATCTAGCAACACATTAGTGGCTTTAATGTCTAAGTGAACTATTTTAAGTATTGATTCATCATGAAGAAAAGCTAATCCTCGAGCAATTCCAATACAGATCTTGAACCTTGTTGGCCAATCTAGCATTAATTGGCTTTCCTTTGAATATGAACAGTATTATTGTCGGCAAAAATTGAAATGCCAAAGAAGCTGTACTATATAAGAAAACACTTACTGAATAAAACATGAGCAAAGCTATTATTTTCCATGTACTCGTACACTACCAGAAATTGATCTCCTTCAATACAGCATCCATACAGTTTGACGAGATTTGGGTGTTGTGAACACGAAATAATGTCATTCTCATTTAGAAATTCACGATTTCCTTGCCTTGATCTAGACGAGAGCTGCTTTACAGCTATTACGGTACCATCAGATAGTTGACCCTATACCAATTCGTCAATCAGAAATCTATGAGTAAGGAAAAGGAAGATGAAATTAATTATCTTTCACCAATAAACAATGCCTTGTATACAGAATCGAAACCACCTTCTCCGATCTTGTTTGTAGCATCAAAGTTGTTAATGGCGGCTTTAATTTGTTTCAAACTAAAAGCAATTGTTTGCAATTCTAAATCTTCAAAACCTGCCCCAATAAATACAAGTAAGGTGAATGTCCCGTGATGTCAAAATAAGCCTTTGTTTATTCATTATTGCATTTTCCGATCAAACAAATATTCTTAGAGGTAAAGAAAATTTGGACTATAAAAGTCAAGAAACAAAGAATGTGTGTGCATTATAACAGATATAAAATACAGATAAAATCAAAGAAAAGACATAATGTAAAAAATTTGAACTGCTTATGACTCAATAGATCCTTTAAACTAAAACATTTGACTTGATTGATATAAATAGCTTATGATTCAACAAATCTGCTTATGTTTAAACAATTAAAAGCATCACCTTTTCCAGCTTGTTTTCTCCCTCTCAAATTGCCTTTCCGCCGAAGGATGCCAAGTATCATGAGAATAGAAAATGCTGACAGAACTCCAACTATTGTATAAGCAGTTACATTCTTTTTGCTTCCATTCGAACAAATTCTGAAATCTGGTCAGGAGAAAAAACATAAGTCCGAGGAACAAAAATCATATAAATGAAAGATATATCTAACTTTCTTTAATTCAAATAATACTCGTACGTCATGCATATTTCCAACGTTCATGCCTCAAATAAAAACAGCACTAGTTTGAGTATATTTTGGAAGTCCAAGTCTTTCAAGTGTAATCTGAACTTTTGCTTATGTCATATGCATTCCTTGAGTATCCATATATTTGTTATTGAGAGCTTAAAGAATGAAGTTAACAAGTTCGCTAGGACATTCTGAAATACATCTCACATATAAGACTATTATAAAATATAAACTCGATTACTTCAGGGTACATTGGACCTATGGATACAATCATGTCAAATATGCATTTAGCACTTGAGCAAACTAGAGATGTATATATAATCTTAGATCCTTTGCTACTTGTCAAACGAATTGCAAATTTTACTGACAAATGAGGTTTAACTATGAGGCTAATTTTTAAGGAAAAATGATTCAGTTTCTATCAACGTAACTCTTAAGTTCAATTATAATCTTCACTTTTTACTACAAATTTCTTTCTTATCAGACGAGCCTGGGAAATCTAGCTGTGTGAACAATTTTCTGGAACAGGCAACACATACACTTCATAACTAGTAGCTCATATAAATCTAAGATAAGTGTCCAGCTAACGAGTAGCAAGTTGAAGACATTAGAAAAATGAATGAACCACATAAAAAATCTCCCGTCTCTAAGAAATTTAATTTTTCATTAGAATATCATTAAATAATAATTTATTTATTTAATATCATCAACACGGGCTATATCCTTTTTTTTGTTAGTTGAGCACACGAACTTTCATCAGCAATGAGATTTGATCCCAAAATCTTTACCTACACTCTTGTATCATGTTAAATGAGCACTTGCATCTAACAAACTAAATCAAAATTAAACTTTTTTTGACAGCACAGGATAAGAAAGTTCAGATTTAGCATACCTAGTTTCTTATAATATTTTGATTGCACATTCATAAAGTCAACAGTTACAAGGACAGAATTACAAAAGAAAGTGTTGAGTACTTACTTGGATTAACCGAAATAGCTGATACAAGGGAACCATAGTCTCCTCTATTAGGAATTCGTGTTGTCCCTCTGCTAGCCCAGTAAAATTGGATATCCAATCTATTATCTATCACTTCGACGTTGAAATGTTCAATAACAGGCATTTTTGCTCCTCAAGCCTTATCTTCAATGTTGAAATCTTTCCAGACTAATTTTTCCTGAGGTTGACAGAGGATCATGGAAACAATACAAGTGAACAGGAATCCACTTTTCAAGTTTCACACACACAAAATACATAGATATATATATATATATATATATATATGAAATAACTGCCGTCTGATGTAGGATGAATAAGAAAGAAAGAAGAAGGAGAAGGGAGGAGAAGAGAAGAAGGGGAACCGGGGGGAAAAGAAGAAGAGGGGAAGAAACGTAGCTCAGCAAAACGCAATTTAATCAATTCATCGTCCCAAAATTACAATGTAAGATAGGTTTAAATAATAAAGCAACCCTAACAAGATTGGGCCCGAGCCCATACAAGTCCAAATTTTAAATAACAATCCAAAAATAAATAAAGCTTAAATAAAATAAGTAAAGGTCCGATGTCGTCATCAACTCTCCCGGGGTGGGAGAAAATTTGACCCTGTCGAGTGGATATATCACTATAGACTCTCTTCAATCTCCCAACCATAAGCTGAGTGGTTGGGTAAGCTTCTTCTGTTGTCTGTAGAAATGCGTCAGTGGTGGTCTGAACCTAAGTCTTTCAAAACCAATGACCTTGACACTCATAATCGACAAAAGGGAGACACAACGACTTAAAGCATCAGCTGCTTGGTTCTCTACGCCCTTCTTGTGTTTTAAAACAAATGAATAGGCTTGCAAATATTCAATCTAACATCCATGGCTAGAACTTAATCGTTTCTGGGAATTGAGGTAACGGAGGGCCTCGTGGTCCGAATAAAGAACAAATTCCTAGGACAACAAATAGTGGCGCCAATAGCGCAAAGCCTGGACCACCGCATATAGTTCCTTATCATACGTTGAATACCGTTGTTTGGCTTCATTTAACTTCTCACTGAAGTAGGCGCCATGGTGACGATCCTGACTTAAGACTCCGTATATACCTACCCCAGAAGCGTCACATTCAACTTCAAAGACTTTGGAAAAATCGGGAAGACGCATGACAGGGGCCTCCGTCATTCGCTTCTTGACTAACTTAAAGGCCTTAGCCGCCTCTTGTGTCCAATGAAACTCCCATTTCTTCATGCACTCCGTGATAGGTGCCATAATAGTGTTAAACCCCTCAATAAAACGACGGTAAAATGTAGCTAAGCCGTGAAAGCTCCTGACGTCATAGATAGCTTTAGGTTTAGGCCAGTCAATTATCGCCTGAATCTTAGTAGGGTCAGCAGACACTCCTGTCGAAAAGACAATGAACCCCAGAAAAACTACGGTATCGGTGAAAAAGGAACACTTCTTGACGTTAGCATACAGGTTAGTCGCACGAAGGGTAGAGCAAACTTGTGTGAGGTGGTCACGGTGTTGCTCCTTAGTCTTACTATAGATGAGGATATCATCAAAGTAGACAACAAGAAACTTACCCATGAAAGGTCGAAGAGTTTGTGTCATTACCCGCATAAAGGTACTTGGCGCATTACTTTGCCCAAAAGGCATGATCAACCATTCATAAAGACCATATTTGGTTTTAAACGTGATCTTCCACTCATCCCCTGGGCGAATTCTAATTTAATGGTATCTACTCTTTAGATCGATCTTCGAAAAGATTGTCGCACCAACCATTATATCCAGCATATCATCAAGTCTGGGAATGGGAAAACAATACTTCACCGTGATCCTATTGATAGCGCGACTATCCACACACATTCTCCAAGAACCATCCTTTTTGGGCGTCAACAGGGTTGGGACAACACACGGGCTTAAACTCTCACGAATGAATCCTTTGTGAAGGAGGTCATTCACTTGCCTTTGGAGCTCAGCGTGCTCGGTAGGATTCATCCTATAATGTGGCAAATTTGGAAGGGATGCCCCTGGGACGAAATCTATGACATGTTGAATATCCCTTAGTGGAGGTAGATGATCAGGTAGGTCCTCCGGAAAGACATCTTGAAACTCCTGAAGGATCGACTGGGCTTTCGCAGGGCTCTCAATTGTGGAATTAGATGAAACCTCCATGACTACTAAGGCGAACACAATTGAGTCGCCAACAAGTGTACGCTCAAACTCTGTAGGACTAATGATATGCAACCCCTTTCGTTCCACACTCTTCTTCGTTTCCAGTGAGCCAGCCGGCTTTGGGGACAGTGGGTTAAGGTGAATCTTCTTTCCATTAAACATGAAGGAGCAGGAATTGGATCGACCATATATGGTTACATCTAGGTCAAATAACCAAGGTCGTCCCAAGATGATGTGCCCGACATCCATTGAAATGACATCACACCATATATGGTCCTTATACTCCAGGAACTGGATAGGGATTAAACAACGCTCCTTAACAGCTATAGAAGAGGTATCAACCCAAGAGACATTGTATGGTTGGGGGTGAGGAACTGGCTTCAACCCTAGACGAGATACAGTAGCCATCGAAACCGCATTAATGCAGCTGCCACTATCCACGATAACTTTACAGCCCTTGTTATTAATCTTGATGTAGGTGTGAAAGATGGCATGACGGCGCCAATCATCGGCATCCCTAGGCTGGGTAAGGTTGCAACGGACGACACCGACTCTGGTGTATGTGGGATAAGGGGATTAGCTTGAATACAACCTAAGAAGACATCTTCACTATCCTCCAAGTCATCAAACTCTTCTAACTTGGGCTCGTAAACCTAGTCCTCTAGTGGCTCGTCGACTATGTCTTCACTCTCGTCCAAAACTAGGGCTCGGCTAGGACACTTAGAAGCAATATGACTAAAACCCTTACAATTGAAGCATTGCAAACAGAAGGACGTCCTTGAAACCTCAGAACCTCTACCTTTGCTATCCGATGTAGGGGTAGTATTAGAAGGAGGAGGTCCTAGAATAGACTTAGGAGATGGATTGGATGCAGAAGAGGTTGCAGTGCGGGAGTCACTACGATTTCTATACGGCGTCCTAGTCACTAATTCATAATCCCGAATGAAAGAGTAGGCGTGATCAAGAGTGGTGACGCCTCTAAGGACAAGCTCGTGCCTAAGTTCGTCTCTTAGGCCTTGCCTGAGCCTACTCAAAGTCATGACCTCATCCTCAATGAACGACCTGACATTTCATTCAAAACTCATCAAACTGAGCAACGTATTCGGTCACAAGTCGACTGCCTTGCGTAAGTGCGTTCCATTGATCCAGCAAGTTACCCCTGTAAGATTGAAGTAAATATTTTTCTTGAAAGCGACGCTTCATTTCATTCCAACTCCCAACAAGGAGAGCATGACGCCTCTCCAGGAGGTCCTCGACACTTTCCCAAAAGAGTTGAGCAGTGCCAGTTAACTTCAAACTGGCGAATTGTACCCTCTTATCTTTCGGGACCCCATACTAGGCAAAGAAGCGATCCATATCTCTAACTCATTGATTGAATACACTAGAATCTAGACAACCGTCAAACATAGGGGCATCTAACTTAATATTTTGAAAGAGGCGCTCCTCGTGGCGAGGGGGAGATAGTGTACCATGACGGTAAGATTCCCGCTCTCGTCCACGAGCCTAATTTCCTTCCCTACGGTCATGTCGGGCGTGGTGTCGACCACTTGTGGACGACGATGAGGTCTATTAATGGAAGCCTCAGAGTTTTCAGCTTCGGTCGAATATGGGGTTGGGTCAAGAATGTTCAACCTAACGGTTAGGGCTCTATTCTCCTCACGAGTAGCGGCTACCTCAGTTTGGATAGCCGTTAGTTGATTTTGTAACTGTGCCAACTGTCGGGTGAGGGCCTCAATTTGTCAGGGGTCCATGGTAAGGGTACTAGAGCTAGAGGCAGTAACGCGACCACTACGCAATTGCATACACGGTAACACAAGCTA
>NW_019228939.1:222214-224622 GCF_002742605.1 Olea europaea var. sylvestris
AGTCATATCATTCCCACCACAATTAACATGTAAAGAACACTGATCTACCACAAAAATTATTTTCTTGATAAAGTAAGTAATGGTAAACTAAATTTCTTCTACAGTCATATCATTCCCACCACAATTAAGCTTTAACAAAATAATGGTAAGTAACTGAAAAGCTTAAATAAACTGCAAATGCACCAAAAAAAATCAAGTGCATACACAATTGTGAAAGAGATTTCCAAACAAAATATTCCTTCAAGGTTAATAACTTTAGGGCCAAAACAAAAAATATGACATATTTAAGGCTCAGCATAACTTCGGTATTTTGGGCAAGATACGAATCTATGAGGAGTGAGATACAATGAAGAGTGCACGTTTGGCAAAACTTAACTTTTTATTAAGTTAATCGAACATAATTTTTATCTACACATTTTATAAGATCGACAACTTATTACATACTTGTTATTAATAGCTTATAAACACTTAAATGTACTACCAAATAATCACGAAGTTTCTAGTGGTAGTTCCTCATAAAATACAGTAAGTTCATAAGATGAAAATGGATCCCTGGTACATTGAAGTTGCAGAGCGTAAAAGAGAAGAATGAAAAATTCATTTTGATGATGTTGAAATAAAAGTAAAGCAATAATTCATGTTAAGGGTCCTCAATTTTACTATTTTCCTTAAAAAGCTAATCCAATTCTGTTTTTCTACAATTGATTAAACAGAATTGTGAAATGATATGAAAATAAATTTCTTTCACAAAATTGGTTATACATGGAGCCTATGCAAATTTTTATGTCAGCCATTTTTGGTTCTGGTATATATCATTGCTAGAGAACCATGCATAATTAGCATCAATAGTATTGACATCATAAGAATGTCAGAACCAAAACTAATTACACATAATGTCAATGGCAAGACAAAAGTCTACTTAACCGTATAAAAGAAATAAAGAGAACATACATACATGTAGGGCAGGCTACATCCTTTGTACAAGAAAGCATCCGCTGTCTGTTGCAGGTAGAGCATGAAAACAATAATTATAAGATGTTCATTCCCTGATAAAACTGTTTTGTAACTAGCTTTCTTTTCAGTACAGGCCAGTAAATTTACTAAGATCAGAAAAAAGGAAATGCATCTTACCTCATGTTCGATGTCAATGAGCTTTTGAACAAGTTAACATTCTGATTCTACAAAAGAAAATTAGGCAGGAACAAGACGTTATAAACATCATAGAAATTGCATGCTAACTAAATCATAGAAGACAAAATAAATAAATTTTCTAACGTGTTCTCTTGACAGGTAAGTTGCTCTGGGCTTTGCAAAGTAAAATTATTGTAAGAAAGATCACTGCACAGAGTGAATAAAGTTGGGTGTCATCATCTAGATAATTCAAGTCACATATATACAACCAAGCATCTTCTAAGTTGTGAATGATGGCAACAAATGAAGATATTTAGTTGGCCAATATATGCAGGAAGAGAAAACAGGGGTTAATCATTTGCAGGGAGCTACAACACAATTTAGAAAAAAAACCTTGCATATTCAGCTAAAAGATAAATCATGTAGCAATGCTATAAAACAAGTTCACCTTCCAAGTTAATCTTTTTGGCCTCTGAATTTGACTAGTCGACGCTATAGTGCAAATGAAAATGAACATTCATCTAGGGATTGGTTACATGAATCACTATTTGCCATTATGTCAACCCAATTCTACAACTACTGAAATGTCCATTGACATAAAAAAATCCAACCTCATTAGGCCATATTAATTCTAGTCTGCCTCTCCCTTTCATAACATGTTCTAGGCTCTAAAATTATTTATATAAAGTAGCAGGGAGAGACCATTAATTGTTAACATGACTCCTTTATATTTATGCAAGAACTGACCTAACCACCAGAGTAGTACTTGCCTCAATGTAACTCAACTTGTGACACCTCTCTTTGTTGTGTATATCATCATTTTCTATTTTATTCTACTATAGCATGGCAACACATCTATCTTAACATCCTCATTTCTGTTGCATTCATCCTATAGACATATTATTGTCTATTAACATTCCAATATTTAGTCCAGTAAAGCATAAATAGTCTAGCAACCATTTTCGAACTTACTGTTTAACTTGATGGTTATCTTGCGATCACATGAAGCCCATGTAACATTTCTTCATTCCGTTCTATGCACTCTAGTCCTATACATTACTTTCTTCTCAAATGCTATTGTACTTTTTGGAACTTCATTATTCTCCAGAGTTTCTAGTCAAATTGCTACTCTTTCTCTGACTAGTGAAGATTATACATACTTCTTAATTCTACTTAACTAACACCTGCAACCCCGAAATTTTAACTTACAATTAATGCCCCTTTTAATTTCATCAACTAAAGCTACGTAACGTATAAACCAAGGTACCTAATATTGG
>NW_019228939.1:228912-231195 GCF_002742605.1 Olea europaea var. sylvestris
AAAAACAGTCTTTCAGCATCCACAGTAAGGAATTTCCAGCAATGAGCAGAACTCTCACGTCAACAAAAATCATTCTCAATATAGCAGGATCCACGAAACTAGTGGCCAAGTTCGCTTCTGAGGAACCTGGCTATAGTCCAGATACCCAATGAATGGGAGATAAAAAGTGGCAAGAAGAAGTCTAGTAGCAGATTAATTATTTAAATGATGCCAACGAAATGTTGACCATCGTGCGGTCAAGAGACAGCTGTGCAATTATACAAACTAGGAATATTTAATTTGAATTGAAGTTTGATTACTCACAGCATGTCAGAACTCTAAGTCTCCAAATATATTGAGGGATTTTTCCATAAATTTTACAGTTTCTCGACGCCCTAAATCAAAGAATAGAATATTTTAGAAACAGAGAGCGTGAAGGATAAGCAAAAAGACTTTCCACATGAAATATATATTTAGCATACAGGGTCACTAGTTCTGTACTACTCCTCAGCATAGGAAATTCCTGAGGCGGCCCTTTTATTTCGCTGATTCTCCTGTATTAGGAAATTCAACAAAAAAAAAATTGTAAGCATAGAACTTGAAGAAAGAGAAAAATACAAATACGTAAAATGAAAAGTGACCGACAAATCAATTAACGTAGTCAGAAGAGATATTTGTGAAGGAATAGGCCCCCTCCTATTCTACTTGCGTGCATTTCTCTTCATTGAGCATTTAAACAAAAAATATATATTGTGAAAAAATAATTCATCTATATAATCTTCAAGATACAATTTTTCATGAATAAAAGTCTTACAGTTTGCTAACCTGTTACGAGTTCTGAATAAGGTCAGGTATTGGCCCTCTTAAGCTGATCTCACTTACCCTACTGCAGTATAAAAGGAAGCACTGTTTGAACATAGCAAACAAAATTTCTACGGTTAATTTCCAGAGATAGAATATATGCTTACAAATCAATTAAATTTGTTAGTCTTGAAAATGATTTTGGTAGATTCCCAGTCAATTGGTTGGACGACAAGATCCTGTAATTAATTATTGGTGTATCAGACTAAAGTCTGATGTTGTTTTGTCCACCAAAACTATAACTTTTAAAGCATGTAATACGTAAGAAACATGAGATCTTACAGATTTTTCAAGTTTATTAACTTCCCAAGTTCTGATGGAATATCCCCTGAGAATTGGTTTGCTTCAAGGTACCTGATTAAATGTCACAATTAAATTGCTTGAAGTGCAAAGTCGGACACATTAATATCTTTTCTAAAGCAATTACACAAAACATAAGGAGTTACAATAATAGTTATTCCAGAAGTGATGAGCAGTAAACAACAGATCTATCCCCCTTTTTAAGATGAAAAACTAATAAATAAAAATGCCAACAACTGTCAAATAGCATCAATCAAGTGGTACCACCTTAATATTTTACCTAATTACCAGACTCCAATAACCAAATGTGTCACTAAAAGAATTAAGGGAAGTTCAACAGAAGACATAAATGTAAGTGAGATTTTTCATGTTTCCTAAATGCTTTGGTATTTCCCCTGAGAACCGATTTACAAGAACAGAGCTGCACCAAAATTCTCGCATTACAATTAGTTCTCAAGGAAATCATTAACTATTATAATTAGGCCACAAGATGAAGCATACATGGAATTCAACTATGTTGTATCCCATTCTCGTGGGATTGTAACAGTGGGAGGTTGTAGGCAAAATCACTGTAAGAAAAATGTTAATTAAAATGTACAAGATGTTTTCCCACATGGCATAAACTACTAATTCTATATAAATCAGTTTAAACGCCTCTTACATAAATACGAGGTAGGGGAGCTGCACAAGTTCAGGTGGAAAAACTCCAGGAAGATTATATAACACTGCAAATAGAAAATATGGAATTAAGTATTTAGCTCCATATCAACATAGGAGAAAACTTATATCGCGACTATATCTCTTCTAACATAAAATGGGAACGTAGACTAAATATTGTTGATTATTGAAGACTTTTGGTTTTCTCCACATGATGAAATATGAAGAGTGTTGGAGAGGAAGATGAAGAGATGGATGCATTCACCATCATTATTAGTCATTATTAGTGGATGCATTCATCATCATTATTAGTCATTATTCTTCTTAATTGTGTGACTCTTAGTAGTCTTATGCTATCCTATAAATAGGTTTGTCATGTAATCAAATAAGTCATATATATAAAAAAAAAAAAAAGTTTCTCTCAAAATATACTTTGTTCTGTTCCAGAACAAACATTTGGTATCAGAGCACTCCTGATCTTAAAGG
>NW_019228939.1:235724-239182 GCF_002742605.1 Olea europaea var. sylvestris
TCATCAGCTGTAAATCAGGCCGTTTGGTTGAGGAAAATTCTTAATGATCTTGCGAAAAGTCAAGATGATCCTACAACTATCATGGTGGATAATCAATTAGCCATTGCTGTTGCAAAGAATGCAGTTGATCATGGAAGAACCAAGCATATTAAAGTGAAATTCCATGCTATCAGACAAGCTGAGAAAGAAGGAGAAGTTCATCTACAATATTGTCCAGGTGAATCTCAAATTGCAGATATGTTCACTAAAGCATTGCCCAAATCCAGGTTTGAAGACTTAAGATTGAAGATTGGAGTTTTACCCAAAAGCTTCAAGGAGGAGAATGTTGATTATTGAAGACTGTTGGTTTTCTCCACATGATGAAATATGAAGAGTGTTGGAGAGGAAGATGAAGAGATGGATGCATTCACCATCATTATTAGTCATTATTAGTGGATGCATTCATCATCATTATTAGTCATTATTCTTCTTAATTGTGTGACTCTTAGTAGTCTTATGCTATCCTATAAATAGGTTTGTCATGTACTCAAATCAAATAAGTCATATATAAAAAAAAAAAGTTTCTCTCAAAATATACTTTGTTCTGTTCCAGAACAAACAAATATAAAAGCCACTTCCATGGAATAATATGAAATTCGGGCTTTTTGTCTTGATGGTAATAATATAAATAACATCTTCAAACACTATGAAGCTTTCATTCAGTTATAAAAATGAAGAGTGTTAAAATGTATTATAGTTTTTGCTTCTCTTGACAAAGAGGAACTACCCAAATCCTTAAGAACCAGCCAGTATCCTCTAATAACTAATTTGTAATGCAATATACTTACTTTCCATCAAAGCAAGACAAGGATGCTACACTTAATTCATCATACATGGTCCATTCCACAGGTTCAAGCTCATCACAGTATTAGTAGCTACCAGAGGCCTTACAAACTAGATATACTACTGACACAACTGAGGTAAGATGTGGTGTAGCGGAGCCATAATAGGTCTACAATTTTCTGCATGGCCTGAATTAGCTAGGTCCTACAATGTAACGATACGGATATGCGTTCTGACACGATACGACATGTGTCGGATATTTCGACATGCAATTTTTGAGAGAATACTAATAAGACATGTTGCTAACACATTAATTAAAATCATTAAAATTATTTATTTGTATAGTATGAATTTAATTTTTTATTTGTTATTAATTTTTCTTCTTAAAATATTTTAAATATAAGTATCTATCTATTATGTAATAATAATTTTGAGTTAAAAATACATAATATTCCTAATAAAAAAAAATGACCATGAAAGAGTGTCGAACATGCTATCCTAGTTGAAGTATTCGTGCAACACAGCCTTTGCTACCCCTTCGACGATGTTATGTACTCTATTGCAAGATAGCCATTGGATTCATGCCATTTTCAGCAAGTCATGATCACAAACTTCCTTATTCCATTCTTATATGAAAGGAAACAGTTTCGCAGCCAACTAACTTCAGAAAACACTAAGTTATTACAAGTAGTATTCATTACATTTTTTGTCCATCACTCCATATATCATTTGATAAATAACATATAGCATTTCCCTGTGGCTTATGCCAATGACATAAGCAATTTACCATGTTCTAAGGCAATCAAAGCAAAAAAAGGATGACATGTTAACTAGAATTGGTTGCACCCACTTCAATTAGTTGTTCGAGGCGGAGGCCAGAGCCTCTGCAATGTGGATGTGACCCATTGCTAAATTTGTATTTATTTGGGATTTTGGGGTTTCAGAGACTTTATTTCTGTTTGTTGTACTTCAAGTTTATGTTAATTGAGCAACATAAATCTTGGGTAACTTTGAGTTCTTTACATACTTCTTTTCATAGTTGATGAATTTCAGAGGTCAATACTAATCAACATAGATCAATCAAAGGATAGTGTGGATTTAAATGAACATGCAAGGAGATAAAGAGTATTTGATTATATTGTAAAATGCTTTTAGCAAATAGTAATAACAGTAATGAGATCTCAAATCTACTTTAATACTGCAAAAGATATCAAAAGAGACAATACAGCTTCTGCATGCAACAGAAATTATACACGAAGTGCTAAAGAGAAATATACTATACATTTTCATGACATGGCAGACAGTGTTGCTATTAAAGTTGCAGTTACATTCAACATGACCCTCAGATGCACTTGGAGGCAATGGTGTGATAGTCTCCACTTCACATCTATCAGCATTGAAGCTCCAGTTTGTTGCACCCACTGTAGTGGCAATTTGTCGAAGAACATTTACTAAGAGATAACAGTGGCCAGTGGGAATATTATCAACAATGCAATAAGCCAAACTTTTGGTCGAAATAAGTATCAAACAATGAATCATTTATTGCATTAACCGAACTTGCAATGGAAATAAGCCCCCATATGAAGCAATTTTTCATCCCAATCAATTTTTTATCGTTATTTCATTGTTCCAGCCATCATTTTTTAACTCACGGGTGGGATTCATTTTTCCCTCTAACAGTCAA
The DNA here is from genome assembly GCF_002742605.1 of Olea europaea var. sylvestris. Taxonomy (NCBI): domain Eukaryota; kingdom Viridiplantae; phylum Streptophyta; class Magnoliopsida; order Lamiales; family Oleaceae; genus Olea; species Olea europaea. Next base: position 238,231 of record NW_019228939.1, read on the forward strand.
AAAATCAATTCTTATAATCACTATCGAATAGCGCCTAAGTAAGAAACAATTAATCGAGGATTGCATGAGACCAACTTGGGAAAATGGCCTGTAAAATTTCCAATATAAGCGAATCTCAACTTCATGAATGAGTTTATGGGTTGAATGCCTAGACTATTTGTTTCTGACTCAAATATTAAAAGGCTATAGAACAGAAGAAAGAAAAATTCAAGGGATTTTCCTAATTTTAATGTTAAGATGGATGTTGATCAATTTCAATATGTTGAGTAGTAAACTTGATTTTTGGACTAAATAATATGGGCTTAAGGATTTTGCTTATAGGCCCAAATAAATTAAAAGGCCCAACATGCATAGTATTTCTAGAAGCATTGTCTAGAAAAATCTATATAAATATCTACTAGAAAAATCTATATAAATATCTAAGTAAGATATGTAGTTTTATAAAGAATATCTAGAGAATTCTAAGAAAATATCTTGATATGTGGTCTAGGTGTCTCTAGAAAATCTGTGGACTAAAATCTTCTTGTAAACACTATATAAAGGGGTAGTGCCCTCCATTTTGTAACAAGCCAAAAAAGTGTGTAAAGTATTGAATTTAAGAAATACAAGTTTCCTTTTTCACTTCCTTCTTCCTATTAGTGTTGTCCTCTTAAAAGCCCTTAGCTAATCCAAGTTAGTAAACCCATCTTTCCTCCAACAAACTAGTATCAGAGCCCCAAGGTTCTTGTGAAAAATGGCAAGTGGGATGATTCCTTTTCAAGTCCCCCAACTCAACAAGGATAACTACGACAATTGGAGTATAAGGATGAAAGCATTGCTCGGGTCGCAAGATGTATGGGAGATTGTAGAGAAAGGCTACACGGAGCCAAAAGATGAGGTTGCTCTATCCCAAGCACAAAGGGATAGTTTGAAGGATGCAAGGAAGAAGGACAAGAAGGCGCTCACCCTCATC
>NW_019228940.1:0-3690 GCF_002742605.1 Olea europaea var. sylvestris
TTACACTTTGCCACGTGACATTGTCCTATTGGACAGTTTAAATTTCAAACAGTTTTCCAATTCAATTGATAATTGACAACAATGCAAGTGTCAAACAACTTATCAAAAATTAGTGTAGAAATAGCAAAGTTCAATCAGCAAGAACCTTGCTAAAGTACACTGTAGTGTACACTTTAATTTACACTTTGCCACGCGACATTACCAAGTTGGACAGTTTAAGATTTTTACAGTTTTCCAATCCTATTGTCCCTTGACAACAAAGCAACTGTCAAACAACGTGTCCAAAATCAGTGTACAAATCACAAAGTTCAATCGATAAGGACAGTGCTATATGTACACTATGATGTACACTAAGATTTACACTTTGCCACGTGACATTGTCCTGTTGGACAGTTTAAATTTCAAACAGTTTTCCAATCCAATTGACACTTGACAACAACGCAACTGTCAAACAACTTATCAAAAATTAGTGTAGAAATAGCAAAGTTCAATTAATAAGAACCTTGCTACAAGTACACTGTAGTGTACACTTTAATTTACTCTTTGCCACGCGACATTACCCAGTTGGACAATTTTAATTTCTAACTGTTTTCCAATCCTATTGAAACTTAACAACAAATCAAGTGTCAAACAACGTGTCCAAATCACTGTACAAATCGCAAAGTTCAATCGGTAAGGACCTTGCTACATGTACACTACGGTGTACACTTTAATTTACACTTTGCCACGTGACATTGTCCTATTCGATAGTTTAAATTTCAAACAATTTTTCCTTCCAATTTACATTTGACAACAACAAAAGTGTCCAACAACGTGTTAAAAATCAGTGTACAAATAGCAAAGTTCAATCGGTAAGGACCTTGCTACATGTACACTACGGTGTACACTTTAATTTACAATTTGCCACGTGACATTGTCCTATTCGATAGTTTAAATTTCAAACAATTTTTCCTTCCAATTTACATTTGACAACAACGAAAGTGTCCAATAACGTCTTAAAATACAGTGTACAAATAGCAAAGTTCAATCGGTAAGGACCTTTCCACATGTACACTATGGTGTACACTTTAGTTTACACTATGCATCGTGACATTACCGGGTTGAACAATTTAAATTTCATACAGTTTACCCATCCAATTGACACTTGAAAACAATACAAGTGTCAAACGACGAGTCAATAATCATTCTACAAATAGCAAAGTACAATCGGTAAAGACCTTACCACATGTACACTATGGTGTACTCTTTAGTTTACACTATGCCACGTAACATTACCTAGTTGGACAGTTTAAATTTCAAACAGTTTTTCCATCCAATTGACATTTGACAACAATGCAAGTGTCAAACATGTCAAAAAGCAGTGTACAAATAGCAATGTTCAATCGGTAAGAACCTTGCGATATGTACACTGAGGAGTACACTTTAGATTATACTTTGTCACTTAACATTAGCATGTTGAACAGTTTAAATTTCAAATAGATTTTCCATCCAATTGGCAATTGACAATAATGCAAGTGTAAAAAATCAGTCTACAAATAGAAAAGTACAATCGGTATGAACCTTGCTACATGTACACTATGATCTACACTTTAGTATACACTTTACCACATGACATTGCCCTGTTGGACAGTTTAAATTTCAAATTATTTTCCCATCCAATTGACACTCGACAACAATGCAAGTGTGGAACAACGTGTCAAAAATCAGTGTACAAATAGCAAAGTTCAATTGGTAAGAACCTTGCTACATGTACTCAATGGTGTACACTTTAGTTTACACTTTGCCACGTGACATTACCCTATTGGATAGTTTAGCGATTTCCAATTCAGTTGACACTTGACAACAATGCAAGTTCAAACAATGTTTCAAAAATAAGTGTACAAATAGTAAAGTTCTTTCGGTAAGGGCCTTACCACATGTACACTATGGTGCACACTTTAATTTACATTTTTCATGTGACATTACCCCATTGGACTGCTTAAATTTCAAATAGTTTTTCCATCCGATTGACTCTTGACAACAATGCAAGTGTCAAATAACTTAAATTAGTTTACAAGTAGTAAAGTTCAATCGGTAAGGACCTTGCTACATGTGCACTATGGTGTACACTTTAGTTTTCACTTTGCCACGTGACATTACCCTGTTGAACAGTTAAAATTTCAAATAGTTTTCCCATCCAATTGACACTTGATAACAATGCAAGTGTCAAACGACATGTCAAAAATCAGTCTACAAATAGCAAAGTTCAAACGGTATGAACCTTGCTATATGTACGCTATGGTGTACACTTTAGTTTACACCTTGCCACGTGTCATTACCCTATTGGGCAGTTTAAATTTCAAATAGTTTTCCAATCCAATTGACACTTGACAACAATGCAAGTGTCAAACAACATATCAAAAATTAGTGTAGAAATAGCAAAGTTCAAACGGTAAGAACCTTGCTACAAGTACAATGTGGTGTACACTTTAATTTACACTTTACCACGCAACATTACCGAGTTAGACAGTTTAAATTTCTAACAGTTTTCCAATCCTATTAACACTTGACAACAAATCAAGTGTCAAACAACGTGTCTAAAATCAGTGTACAAATCACAAAGTTCAATCGATAAGGACGTTGCTACACGTACACTATGGTGTACACATTAATTTACACTTTACCACGTCACATTGTCCTATTGGATAGTTTAAATTTTAAATAGTTTTCCCATCCAATTGGCACTTGACAACAATACAAGTGTCAAACAACGTATCAAAAATCAGTGCACAAATAGGAAAGTTCAATCGGTAAGAACCTTGCTACAAGTACACTTTAGTTTATACTTTGCCACGTAACGTTACCTGGTTGGACAGTTTAAATTTCAAATAGTTTTCCCATTCAATTGACACTTGACAACAATGCAAGTGTCAAACAACGTGTCAAAAATATGTGTTAAAATAGCAAAGTTCAATCGATAAGGACCTTTCCACATGTACACTATGGTGTATACTTTAGTTTACACTATGCATCGTGACATTACCCGGTTGAACAGTTTAAATTTCATTCAAATTACCCATCCAATTGACACTTGACAACAATACAAGTGTCATAAAACGTGTCAATAATCATTCTACAAATAGCAAAGTACAATCGGTAAAGACCTTGCCACATGTACACTATGGTGTACATTTTAGTTTACACTATGCCACGTAACATTACCCGGTTGGACATTTTAAATTTCAAACAGTTTTCCCATCCAATTGACACTTGACAACAATGCAAGTGTCAAACGTGTTAAAAAGCAGTGTACAAATAGCAAAGTTCAATCGGTAAGAACCTTACGATATGTACACTGTGGAGTACACTTTAGATTATACTTTGCCACTTGACATTAGCTTCTTGGGCAGTTTAAATTTCAAACAGTTTTCCCATCCAATTGAGACTTGACAACAATGCAAGTGTCAAACAACGTGTCAAAAATCAGTCTACAAATAGCAAAGTACAATCGGTATGAACCTTGCTACATGTACACTATGGTGTACACTTTAGTATACACTTTACCACATGACATTACCCTGTTAGACAGTTTAAATTTCAAATTATTTTCCCATCCAATTGACACTCAACAACAATGCAAGTGTCTAACAACGTGTCAAAAATTAGTGTACAAATAGCAAAGTTCAATCGATAAGAACCTTGCTACATTTA
>NW_019228941.1:0-3689 GCF_002742605.1 Olea europaea var. sylvestris
CGTTATCATGAAATCGAAAGCAACTTTTCACTGACTCGATTCCAATCGAATTAGGCTAGCAATTAGCCGAAAATGAACAAACCTGAAGTTATCATGAAATCAAAAACCACTTCTCATTGGCTCGGTTCCAATCTAATTAGACAATCAATTTTTGAAAACGATCAAATCCGAAGTTATCGTGAAATCAAAAACCACTTTTCATTGGCTTGATTTTAGTAGAATTAGGCTAGCATTTCACCGAAAAACGAACAAAACAGACTTCATCATGAAATCAAAAGCCACTTTACATTAGCTTGATTCCAATCGAATTAGACTAGTAATTTGCCAAAGACGAACGGACCCGATGTTATCATGAAATCGAAAATCACTTTTCGTTGGCTCGATTCTAATCAAATTAGACTAGCAATTTCCCAAAAATGATAAAACCCGAAGTTATCATGAAATTAAAACCACTTTTCATTGGCTCGATTCCAATCGAATTAGAATAGCGATTTCCCCAAGACGAACAAACCCGAAGTTATCATGAAATTAAAACCACTTTTCATTGGCTCGATTCCAATCGAATTAGACTAGTAATTTGCCAAAGACGAACGTACCCGATATTATCATGAAATCAAAAACCACTTTTCATTGTCTCGGCTCTAATCAAATTAGACTAGCAATTTCCCAAAAATGATAAAACCCGAAGTTATCATGAAATCAAAAACAACTTTTCATTGGCTCTATTCCAATCGAACTAGTCTAGTATTTCGCCAAAAATGAACAAACCCGAAGTTATCATGAAATGAAAAATCACTTTTCGTTGGCTCGATTCCAATCGAATTAGACTAGCAATTCATCAAAAATGAACAAATCCAAAGTTATCATGAAATCAGAAACCACTTTTCATTGGCTCGATTCCAATCGAATTAGACTTTTAACTCATCGAAAACGATCAAACCCGAAGTTATCAAGAAATCAAAAACCTCTTTTCATTGGCTCGATTCCAATCGAATTAGACTAGCAATAAGCCCGAAATGATCAAATCCGAAGTTATCATGAAATCCAAAACCAATTTTCGTTGTCTTGATTCCAACCGAATTTGACAAGCCATTTTTCCAAAACAATCAAACCCGACGTTATCATGAAATCTAAAGCAACTTTTCACTGACTCGATTCCAATCGAATTAGACTAGCAATTAGCCAAAGACGAAAAAACCCGAATTTATCATGAAATCAAAAACCACTTCTCATTGGCTCGGTTCCAATCTAATTAGACAAGCAATTTTCGAAAACGATCAAATCCGAAGTTATCATGAAAGAAAAAACCACTTTTCATTGGCTCGATTCCAATAGAATTAGACTAGCATTTTGCCAAAAAATGAACAAAACAGAATTTATCATGAAATCAAAAACCACTTTTCATTGGCTCGATTCCAATCGAATTAGACTAGGAATTCGCCAAAGACGAACATACCCGATATTATCATGAAATCGAAAACCACTTTTCATTGGCTCGATTCCAATCGAATTGGACTAGCAATAAGCCAAAAATGATCAAACCCGAAGTTATCATGAAATCCAAAACCGATTTTCATTGTCTCGATTCCAACCGAATTTGACAAGCAATTTTTCGAAAACAATCAAACCCGACGTTATCATGAAATCGAAAGCAACTTTTCTCTGACTCGATTCCAATCGAATTAGGCTAGCAATTAGCCGAAAATGAACAAACCCGAAGTTATCATGAAATAAAAAGACACTTCTCATTGGCTCGTTTCCAATCTAATTAGTGAATCAATTTTCGAAAACGATCAAATCCGAAGTTATCGTGAAATCAAAAACCACTTTTCGTTGGCTCGATTCTAGTAGAGTTAGACTAGCATTTCGCCAAAAAATGAACAAAACAGAATTTATCATGAAATCAAAAACCACTTTTCATTAGCTTTATTCCAATCGAATTAGACTACCAATTTGCCAAAGACGAACAAACCCGATGTTATCATGAAATCAAAAACCACTTTTCATCGGCTCGATTCCAATCGAATTAGAATAGCGATTTCCCAAAGACGAACAAACCCGATGTTATCATGAAATCGAAAGCCACTTTTCATTGGCTGGATTCTAATCAAATTAGACTAGCAATTCTCCAAAAACAAACAAACCCGAAGTTATCATGAAATTAAAACCACTTTTCATTGGCTCGATTCCAATCGAATTAGACTTGTAATTTGCCAAAGACGAACGTACCCGATATTATCATGAAATCGAAAACCACTTTTCATTGTCTCGGTTCTAATCAAATTAGACTAGCAATTTCCCGAAAATGATAAAAATCGAAGTTATCATGAAATCAAAAACAACTTTTCATTGGCTCTATTTCAATCGAACTAGTCTAGTATTTTGCCAAAAATGAACAAACCCGAAGTTATCATGAAATGAAAAATCACTTTTCATTGGCTCGATTCCAATCGAATTAGACTAGCAATTCATCAAAAATGAACAAATCCGAAGTTATCATGAAATCAGAAACCACTTTTCATTGGCTCGATTCCAATCGAATTAGACTAGCAATTCATCAAAAATGAACAAATCCGAAGTTATCATGAAATCAGAAACCACTTTTCATTGGCTCGATTCCAATCGAATTAGACTTTTAACTCATCGAAAACGATCAAACCCGAAGTTATCAAGAAATCAAAAACCTCTTTTCATTGGCTCGATTCCAATCTAAACCAGCAATAAGCCCTAAATGATCAAATCCGAAGTTATCATGAAATCCAAAACCTATTTTCGTTGTCTCGATTCCAATCGAATTTGGCAAGCCATTTTTCCAAAACAATCAAACCCGACGTTATCATGAAATCTAAAGCAACTTTTCACTGACTAGATTCCAATCGAATTAGACTAGCAATTAGCCAAAGACGAAAAAATCCGAAGTTATCATGAAATCAAAAACCACTTCTCATTGGCTCGGTTCCAATCTAATTAGACAAGCAATTTTCGAAAACAAATCAAATCCGAAGTTATCATGAAATCAAAAACCACTTTTCATTGGCTCGATTCCAATAGAATTAGACTAGCATTTCGCCAAAAAATGAACGAAACAGAATTTATCATGAAATCAAAAACCACTTTTCATTGGCTCGATTACAATCGAATTAGACTAGTAATTCGCCAAAGACGAACATACCCGATATTATCATGAAATCGAAAATCACTTTTCATTGACTCGATTCCAGTCGAATTGGACTAGCAATAAGCCAAAAAATGATCAAACCCGAAGTTATCATGAAATCCAAAACCACTTTTCATTGTCTCGATTCCAACCAAATTTGACAAGCAATTTTTCGAAAACAATCAAACCCGACGTTATCATGGAATCGAAAGCAACTTTTCTCTGACTCGATTCCAATCGTATTAGGCTAGCAATTAGCCGAAAATGAACAAACCCGAAGTTATCATGAAATCAAAAGACACTTCTCATTGGCTCGGCTCCAATCTAATTAGTGAATCAATTTTCGAAAATGATCAAATCCGAAGTTATCGTGAAATCAAAAACCACTTTTCATTGGCTCGATTCTAGTAGCGTTAGACTAGTATTTCGCCAAAAAATGAACAAAACAGAATTTATCATGAAATCAAAAACCACTTTTCATTAGCTTTATTCCAATCGAATTAGACTACCAATTTTCCTAAGACGAACAAAC
>NW_019228942.1:0-3689 GCF_002742605.1 Olea europaea var. sylvestris
AATTATTGTACACAATGTCCGACCAATTTAACTAACATTAAGCCTTCACAAAGCAACCACTTTCAATATCTTTTAGTCAAATAAACTTCAAAGACAACACAATAGTAAATGGCAAAATATATATTTATAATTACCCTTATTCAAATCGTAAGTCCTGACCAGTAAACAAGTGAAATTGTCAACCACAATAGGAATACAGAGAAGAAACATTTTTTCTTCTACTTATTTCCCAATTACCACTATAAACATAGTCAAATCGACGCCACAGAATTAGGAAAATGAGTTTGAACCTAAAAGCTTATTAAACCTGAAATAAATATCACCTCACCGAAAGAAACCAACAAAATCTGCAATGCAAATAAATAACATTTCATTAGCAACATTGACCATAAAAAAACCCCAAAAGGGGGGAGGGGTAAAGATAGAAGATACATTAGTAATTAACAGTTTAAAAATACATTGTCTTATGATTTGCTAACTAACATCAATGAAGCACAGATTTGGAGGGCAAATTTGAAACGATCTTAGATATGAGTTTTCCCAGCATATGCTTATTCGTGGCTGTAAATTTGGTGCTTCAATAAATTACTAACGTTTAAACACATTTAAAAAGTCTAATGTATGTGATATATAATTTAAGCGCTCATTCTACTATCAATATGAGCTTTTCTAATTTAATTCTCATCAGAAAAGTAATCTGTGCCATGTAGAGTAGAGAAAGCAAGTGATTAACTCAATTTTGTTAGCATAGTGAAATGAAGGCCCTTCCAATGGAGCAGAAAATTTATACTCTCTTAACACTTTTTGAATTAAAACATACAATGTTACTTTATTGAATTCCTCAACAGACGTGAAAGCCAAAGCGTTATTAAGTCCATACTTCACATCAATGTAAAGGGCATTCTAGTAATCAATATTCCAGTTTCAAGTTGAAATGAATTTAAGAAAAGAAACATGTTGATAAATATCAGAAAACGCTCATATAAAAATAATAGAGAGTACATAACAGTCAAGTGTATGCATGGACCCACCTTTACAAAAACAAGAGAAACCAGATGACAGGCAACAAACACAGTATCATAAGCACAACTAGTCGAAGCTTTCAGAATTAGAAAAATACAGACCTCAATCGATCGTATAAGACTATGTATACGTAATAATCTAGTTTAGTACATTTGATTAGCCAAGAAGATGATTAAGAACGTGCCCGATGAATAACAATACCCCAGTAATTTCATCCGAGAAATCGAATTTTTTGTTTTTCCCTGTCATCAGAGAAGTCAATTTTTTTGCTTTAAGAAGAAGTCGAACCATTTTTATTCATCATCAGAGAAGATATTTAACATCAATTTCAAGTTAATTGCAACTTAATGACCAAGATTTATTGAATAGCTAAGATCAAACTCAATTCCATTGAAACTTGAAAAAATTCATACAATGAACAAATCGTTCTTTGATAAATACTGACTCGGACCAAACAAGTTTGTTAACGAAATTCCAAAATCTATATTTAATTCAAGCTCAAATTCCTCTGGGTAAACTTGTTGTGTTTATTTACATAATAACGTGTTTGGGAGTGTTTTTAAATAGTTCAAATTACAAATGGATAGAAATGAGTGATTCCTCAAAATGTGTAAATAAAAAGAGTGTTCACAAACAATTTATAGAAACGAGCAAAAGTAGTTTAACTAATTGAACTAAATTCATTTTTCATTGGTAATACTGGACATCCACTCCAGCTTCCCCTTAACAAAATTAAAAAACAATGGATAAAACAACCAATTGCAATAAATTTTAAGCTCAACAATCCAATTGGAAGAAACAGCTTTCCCATTAACCAAACTAATAAAAATGGATGAAATGGACCAATTGTAATAATTTTTTAAATTAGTTTTGAAAATTTTGTCGCCCATTTTGCCCAAAAGTAATCATATTAATTGTGTCAAAGCTGTCAAATTGAATTTCAAAAACATACACAATGGAGTCTCGATTAAAAAAAAGAAATTTGACAGCACACAAACCACCTCTTGACACCAATGATAAGCAAAAAATGTTACAATGAAACATTCAAACCTTGATCAACGATAAACAGGTTAATGAGTTTTATAATTGAAAATAGAAATTAAACTAACCTTAGTTTGAAAATCAACAGGATTAGAAGCTGCCTTGTAAACATTATCCACAATTTCTTTAAAACTGGGCTCCAAGTTGAGACTCTAATCTATCCAAACCCCATTAGCGAATGACAAGTGAGGCCCACCGTCAGTGAAAATTAGAGTTACAAGCTGAAAGCCAATCACCAATTTCTAGGCAAAATTTCCACTTTTTTGTGGAGGTTTCGTTAAACTTGGAACAAAGATAGAGAGAAAAAGATCAAACACAAAAAACACAGGTTGAAAGAAATGGAACAACCATAAACAAAAAGAGGAAAATGAAGATTTCAGGATAGCTTCAAAATATCACCCTTTTGAAGCACATTTTGATTATAATATGTAATGAAACCAAGCTCAATCTAAAACTCAATTTATAACCAAATTACACAAAATCTAAAACTCAAACATTTATAGGGAAACACCTGCCAAAAGATTTTTGCTTTGATTTGGGTTGGATCTCTTAAAAGATCAAAAACAAAATGGGAAAAAATCGATCATTCAACAACACAACTTGAAATCCAGAAGAAACATACATAAGAGTAAGAAATTGAATGCGTGAGAAGTATACTTACCGGTATATGTCTCAATTTCTACAAATTGTTTGTATTTTTTCCTACCATCGAGAGAGAGAGAGAGAGAGAGAGAGAGATTAGGGTTAAAGCAAGAGAAATTCGTAAAAAAAAAAAAACACTGCAGGAAGAGCACCTCAGAAAAGTAATAAAAATGAAATCCTGCTTTGCGCCTCCGGTGTTCCTGCACCTCCAGTGCTCGACTGCTTCTTTGGCCATTGTCGCTCCAATAACCACAAGCAAAGGCGAGAGAATAGTAGTTGCTGTGTAGACTCTGATTTTTGTGTGAAAAATGGGTTGCTTGTAGTCTCTTATTTTTATGTGAAAAATGGAGAAACAGAAGATTGTAGGTAGGAGAAAGAAAAATGGAAACGATGGTTGCATGTTGAAATTGAAATAATTTTGAAGTTGTTAAAAGTGGATGGAATGAAAGAATGGGATTCAACACTATTGTAGATATTGCATATCTAAAGATTAGAAAAGGCATGGTCATAAAGTTTGAAAATGGAGAATGGAAAAGTTAAACAAAAAAAGAAAAAAAATGACGCCATTTTTTCTCTTGTACAGTAACTCGGGATTGGTTTACTATTCCTTCTACAATAGCAATTACTTCCCCCTTTTTAAGAGAAATTAGATATGCTTAGCCAGGATTTTTTAGGGGAGGGGGGTTGTTGGTGGTGGTGGTAATGTGACGATGATGCTAGTCATGATGGTAATGCGAGGTGAGGTGAGGTGAGGTGGGGTGGGGTGGGGTGGCAATCAGCTCGGCCCTTTAACCTACGAGCTCGGCTCGGCACAGCCCACAAGCTCGTGAACTTACGAGCCACGAGCTCGCGGGTCGAGCCGAACCCATGAGCTGCTCGCGAGCTCGTGATTTTTAAAATTTTTTTTTTTGTAAATTTGCACATTTTTTGACTTTTTTTTTGTAAATTTTCATATTTTCGACGAGTCCACTAGTCGAGCTTGT
>NW_019228943.1:0-1274 GCF_002742605.1 Olea europaea var. sylvestris
TGGGCCCATAAGTACTTTTTGGAAATGTAGCGACCGTTTTGGATTGAACTCACCACTTCCTCGTGACGTATGAGGGATTTAGGCCACTTTTCGAAAGTGTGAGAACTTTCATATTTGGAACGCTTGGATTGTCGGCGTACCAAGAATTGAGCGTAACTTTTGCACCCGGTGTTCGTTTTGGGCCCGTAAGTCATTTTGGGAAATGTAGCGACCTTTTTGGATTTATCTCAAAACTTCGTCATGACGTATGAGGGATTTCGGCCATTTTTCGAAAGAATGAGCACCTGCATATTTGGAACGCTTGGAATGTCGGCGTGCGAAGAATTGTGCGTAACTTTTGCACACGGTGTCCGTTTTGGGACCATAAGTACTTTTTGGAAATGTAGCGACCGTTTTGGATTGAACTCACAACTTCGTCATGACGTACGAGGGATTTCAGCCATTTTTTGAAAGAATGAGCACTTGCATATTTGGAACGCTTGGCTTGTCGACGTACTAAGAGTTGAGCGCAACTTTTGCACCCGGTGTCCGTTTTGGGACCATAAGTACTTTTTGAAAATGTAGCGACCGTTTTGGATTGAACTCACAACTTCGTTGTGACGTATGAGCGATTTCGACCATTTTTCGAATGAGTGAGCACTTGCATATTTGGAACGCTTGGATTGTCGACGTACGAATAATTGAGCGTAACTTTTGCATACTGTGTCCGTTTTGGGCCCATAAGTACTTTTTGGAAATGTAGCGACCGTTTTGGATTGAACTCACCACTTCGTCGTGACGTATGAGGGATTTAGGTCGTTTTTCGAAAGTGTGAACGCTTGCATATTTGGAACGCTTGGATTGTCGGCGTACCAAGAATTGAGCGTAACTTTTGCACCCGGTGTTTGTTTTGGGCCCGTAAGTCCTTTTGGGAAATGTAGCGACCTTTTTGGATTTATCTCAAAACTTCGTCATGACGTATGAGGGATTTCGGCCATTTTTCGAAAGAATGAGCACCTGCATATTTGGAACGCTTGGAATGTCGGCGTGCGAAGAATTGTGCGTAACTTTTGCACACGGTGTCCGTTTTGGGACCATAAGTACTTTTTGGAAATGTAGCGACCGTTTTAGATTGAACTCACAACTTCGTCGTGACGTATGAGGGATTTTGACTATTTTTTGAGGAACGTGCACCTGCATATTTGGAATGACGGCATTCGAAGAATTGAGCATAACTTTTGCGGACGGTGTCCATTTTTGGACCATAAGTACTTTTCGAAAATGTAGCGACCACT
>NW_019228943.1:1812-3689 GCF_002742605.1 Olea europaea var. sylvestris
CATATTTGGAACGCTTGGATTGTCGGCGTACGAAGAATTGAGCGTAACTTTTGCAACCGGTGTTCATTTTGGGCCCGTAAGTACTTTTTGGAAATGTAGCGAACGTTTTGGATTGAACTCACCACTTCGTCGTGACGTATGAGGGATTTCGGCCATTTTTCGATAGTGTGAGCACTTGCATATTTGGAACGCTTGGATTGTTGGCGTACGAAGAATTGAGCGTAACTTTTGTACCTGTTGTCCGTTATGGGGCCGTCAGTCCCTTTTGGAAATGTAGCGACCGTTTTGGTGTGAACTCACCACTTCGTCGTGACGTATGAGGGATTTTGGCCATTTTTCGATAGTGTGAGCACTTTCTTATTTGGAGTGCTTGGAATGTCGGCGTACGAAGAATTGAGCGTAACTTTTGCACACGGTACCTGTTTTGGGCCCGTAAGTACTTTTTGGAAATGTAGCGACCGTTTTAGATCGAACTCACCACTTCTTCGTGACGTATGAGTGATTTTAGCCATTTTTCGAAAGAGTGAGCACTTGCATATTTGGAACGCTTGAATTGTCGACGTACGAAGAATTGAGCGTAACTTTTGCACCCGGTGTCCGTTTTGGGCCCGTAGTCCTTTTTGGAAATGTAGCGACCGTTTTGGATTGAACTCACAACTTCGTCGTGACGTATGAGGGATTTTGGCCATTTTTCGAAAGAGTGAGCACTTGCAAATTTGGAACGCTTGGATTATCGGCGTACGAAGAATTGATCGTAACTTTTGCACCCGGTGTCCGTATGGGCCCGTAAGTCCTTTTTGGAAATGTAGCGACCGTTTTGGATTGAACTCACGACTTCATCGTGACGTATGAGGGATTTCGGCCATTTTTCGATAGTGTGAGCACTTACATATTTGGAACGCTTGGATTGTTTGCGTACGAAGAATTGAGCGTAACTTTTGCACCCGGTGTCCGTTATGGGGCCGTCAGTCCCTTTTGGAAATGTAGCGACCGTTTTGGAGTGAACTCACCACTTCGTCGTGACGTATGAGGGATTTTGGCCATTTTTCGATAGTGTGAGCACTTTCATATTTGGAACGCTTGGAATGTCGGCGTACGAAGAATTGAGTGTAACTTTTGCACACGGTACCTGTTTTGGGCCCGTAAGTACTTTTTGGAAATGTAACGACCGTTTTAGATTGAACTCACCACTTCTTCGTGACGTATGAGGGATTTCAGCCATTTTTCGAAAGAGTGAGCACTTGCATATTTGGAACGCTTGAATTGCCGACGTACGAAGAATTGAGCGTAACTTTTGCACCCGGTGTCCGTTTTGGGCCCGTAGTCGTTTTTGGAAATGTAGCGACCGTTTTGGATTGAACTCACAACTTCGTCGTGACGTATGAGGGATTTTGGCCATTTTTCGAAAGAGTGAGCACTTGCAAATTTGGAACGCTTGGATTATCTGCGTACGAAGAATTGAGCGTAAGTTTTGCACCCGATGTCTGTTTTGGGCCCGTAAGTCCTTTTTCGAAATGTTGCGACCATTTTGGATTGAACTCACCACTTCATCGTGACGTATGAGGGATTTCAGCCAATTTTTGATAGTGTGAGCACTTGCATATTTGGAACGCTTGGATTGTCAGCGTACAAAGAATTGAGCGTAACGTTTGCACACGGTGACTGTTTTAGGCCCGTATGTACTTTTTGGAAATGTAGCGACCGTTTTAGATTGAACTCTCCAGTTCGTCGTGACGTATGAGGGATTTCGGCCATTTTTTGAAAGAGTGAGCACTTGCAAATTTGGAATGCTTGGATTGTCGACGTACGAAGAATTGAGCGTAACTTTTGCACCCGTTGTCCGTTTTGGGCCCGTAAGTCCTTTTTGGAAATGTAGC
>NW_019228944.1:0-3302 GCF_002742605.1 Olea europaea var. sylvestris
TCATCGTGACGTACGTGGGATTTTTGCAATTTTTCGAAAGAATGAGCGCTTGTATATTTAGAAAGCTTGGAGAGTCGGCGGACAAAGAATTGAGCGTTAATTTTGCACACGGTGCCCGCTTTGGTCCCATAAGAAGTTTTTGAAAATGTGCCAACCGTTTTGGATAGAACACACCACTTCGTCGTGACGTAAGAGGGATTTCGGCCATTTTACGAAAGAATGAGCACTTGCATATTTGGAACGCTTGGATTGTCGGCGTACGAAGAATTTAGCCTAACTTTTGCACACGATGTCCGTTTTGGGCCCATAAGTACTTTTTGGAAATGTAGCGACCGTTTCGGATTGAACTCACAACTTCATCGTGACGTACGAGGGATTTTGGCCATTTTTCGAAAGAATGAGCACTTGCATATTTGGAACGCTTGGATTGTCGGCGTACGAAGAATTTAGCCTAACTTTTGCACACGATGTCCGTTTTGGGCCCATAAGTACTTTTTGGAAATGTAGCGACCGTTTCGGATTGAACTCACAACTTCATCGTGACGTACGAGGGATTTTGGCCATTTTTCGAAAGAATGAGCGCTTGTATATTTAGAACGCTTGGAGAGTCGGCGGACGAAGAATTGAGCGTAACTTTTGCACACGGTGTCCGTTTTGGGCCCACAAGTACTTTTTTGAAATGTAGCGACCGTTTTGGATTGAACTCACGACCTCGTCGTGACGTACGTGGGATTTTGGCCATTTTTCGTAAGAATGAGCGCTTGTATATTTAGAACGCTTGGAGAGTCGGCGGACGAAGAATTAAGCGTAAATTTTGCACACGGTGCCCGCTTTGGTCCCATAAGAAGTTTTTGAAAATGTAGCGACCGTTTTGGATAGAACACACCTCTTCGTCGTGACGTAAGAGGGATTTCGACCATTTTTCGAAAGAATGAGCCCTTGCATATTTGGAACGCTTGGATTGTCCGCGTACGAAGAATTTAGCCTAACTTTTGCACACGGTGTCCGTTTTGGGCCCATAAGAACTTTTTGGAAATGTAGCGACCGTTTTGGATTGAACTCACAACTTCGTCGTGACGTACGTGGGATTTTTGCCGTTTTTTGAAAGAATGAGCGCTTGTATATTTAGAACGCTTGGAGAGTCAGCGGACGAAGAATTGAGCGTAAATTTTGCACACGGTGCCCGCTTTGGTCCCATAAGAAGTTTTTGAAAATGTGCCAACCGTTTTGGATAGAACACACCACTTCGTCGTGACGTAAGAGGGATTTCGGCCATTTTTCGAAAGAATGAGCACTTGCATATTTGGAACGCTTGGATTGTCGGCGTACGAAGAATTTAGCCTAACTTTTGCACACGGTGTCCGTTTTGGGCCCATAAGTACTTTTTTGAAACGTAGCGACCGTTTTGGATTGAACTCACGAGTTTGTCGTGACGTACGTGGGATTTGTGCCATTTTTTGAAAGAATGAGCGCTTGTATATTTTGAATGCTTGGAGAGTCGGCGGACGAAGAATTGAGCGTAACTTTTGCACACGGTGTCCATTTTGGGCCCATAAGTACTTTTTTGAAACGTAGCGACCGTTTTGGATTGAACTCACGACTTTGTCGTGACGTACGTGGGATTTGTGCCATTTTTTGAAAGAATGAGCGCTTGTATATTTTGAATGCTTGGAGAGTCGGCGGACGAAGAATTGAGCGTAACCTTTGCACACGGTGTCCGTTTTGGGCCCATAAGTACTTTTTTAAAATTTAGCGGCCGTTTTGGATTGAACTCACAACTTCGTCGTGACGTACGTGGGATTTCGGCCATTTTTTGAAAGAATGGGCGCTTGTATATTTAGAACGCTTGGAGAGTCGGCGGACGAAGAATTGAGCATAAGTTTTGCACACGGTGCCCGCTTTGGTCCCATAAGAAGTTTCTGAAAATGTGGCGACCGTTTTGGATAGAACACACCACTTCGTCGTGACGTAAGAGGGATTTCGGCCATTTTTCGAAAGAATGAGCACTTGCATATTTGGAACGCTTGGATTGTCCGCGTACGAAGAATTTAGCCTAAGTTTGGCACACGGTGTCCGTTTTGGGCCCATAAGTACTTTTTGGAAATGTAGCAACCGTTTTGGATTGAACCCACAACTTCGTCGTGACGTACGTGGGATTTTTGCCATATTTTGAAAGAATGAGCGCTTGTATCTTTAGAACGCTTGGAGAGTCGACGGACGAAGAATTGAGCGTAACTTTTGCACACGGTGTCCGTTTTGGGCCCATAAGTACTTTTTTGAAACGTAGCGACCGTTTTGGATTGAACTCACAACTTCGTCGTGACGTACGTGGGATTTTGGCAATTTTTTGAAAGAATGACCGCTGTATATTTAGAACGCTTGGAGAGTCGGCGGACGAAGAATTGAGCGTAACTTTTGCACACAGTGTCCGTTCTGGGCCCATAAGTAATTTTTTGAAATGTAGCGACCGTTTGGGATTGAACTCACGACTTCGTCGTGACGTACGTGGGATTTTGGCCATTTTTCGAAAGAATGAGCGCTTATATATTTAGAACGCTTGGAGAGTCGGCGGACGAAGAATTGAGCGTAACTTTTGCACACGGGGTCCGTTTTGGGCCCATAAGTACGTTTCGGAAATGTAGCGACCGTTTTGGATTGAACTCACCACTTCGTCGTGACGTACGAGGGATTTTGGCGATTTTTCAAAAGAATGAGCACTTGTATATTTGGAACGCTTGGATTGTCGGCGTACGAAGAATTGAGCGTAACTTTTGCACACGGGGTCCGTTTTGGGCCCATAAGTACGTTTCGGAAATGTAGCGACCGTTTTGGATTGAACTCACAACTTCGTCGTGACGTACGTGGGATTTTTGCAATTTTTTGAAAGAATGAGTGCTTGTATATTTAGAACGCTTGGAGAGTCGGTGGACGAAGAATTGAGTGTAACGTTTGCACACGGTGTCCGTTTTGGGCCCATAACTACTTTTTTGAAATGTAGCGACCGTTTTGGATTGAACTCACAACTTCATCGTGACGTACGTGGGATTTGTGCCATTTTTTGAAAGAATGAGCGCTTGTATATTTAGAATGCTTGGAGAGTCGGCGGACGAAGAATTGAGCGTAACTTTTGCACACGGGGTCCGTTTTGGGCCCATAAGTACTTTTTTGAAATGTAGCGACTGTTTTGGATTGAACTCAAAACTTCGTCGTGACGTACGTGGGATTTTGGCCATTTTTCGAAAGAATGAGCGCTTGTATATTTAGAAAGCTTGGAGAGTCGGCGGACGAAGAATTGAGCGTAA
>NW_019228944.1:3492-3689 GCF_002742605.1 Olea europaea var. sylvestris
TGTCCGCTTTGGGCCCATAAGTACTTTTTGGAAATGTAGCGACCGTTTTGGATTGAACTCACAACTTCGTCATGACGTACGTGGGATTTTTACCATATTTTGAAAGAATGAGCGCTTGTATATTTAGAACTCTTGGAGAGTCGACGGACGAAGAATTGAGCGTAACTTTTGCACACAGTGTCCGTTTTGGGCCCATA
>NW_019228945.1:0-3688 GCF_002742605.1 Olea europaea var. sylvestris
ATCCCGGGTCTGTGCCCCGAGACCAATTTCTCGGGATGTTTCTAATCAACCTACCAAATTTCGGCCCATTCCTACACCTTCGCTACAAATGACAAAATTGTATGTGGTGCAATTTGTCTTTGTTAATTTTCTGTTCAGCACTTCTTTAACCTAACATAATTTATAGGAAAATTAATTAGTCGAAGGCCCAAGCGAAGGAATTTGGCTAAAATTTCGTGATCCCGGGTCTGTGCCCCGAGTCTGATTTCTCGGGCAGTTTCCAATCAACCTACCAAATTTCGGCCCATTCCTACACCTTCGCGACAAATGTCAAAATTGCTCCTAGTGTAGTTTTGCTTTGTTAATTTTCGGTCTAGCACTTCTTCAACCTGGCATAATTAATAAGGATATTAATTATTCGGAGGCCCAAACGAAGGAATTTGGCTAAAATCCAATGATACCGGGTCTGTACCCAGAGTCCGATTTCGCAGGCCGTTTCCAATCGACCTGCCAAATTTCGGCCCATTCCGACATCGTCGCGACAAATGACAAAATTGCCCCTGGTGCGGTTTCACTTTGTTAATTTTCTGTTCAGCACATTTTCAACCTGACATATTTAATAAGGAAATTAATTATTTGGAGGCCCAAACGAAGGAATTTAGCCAAAATACCGTGATCTCGGGTCTGTGCCCCAAGTCCAATTACGCAGGCCGTTTCCAATCAATCTGCCAAATTTCGGCCCATTCTGACACCGTCGCAACAAATGACAAAATTGCCCCTGGTACGATTTTTCTCTGTTGATTTTCTGCCTAGCACTTTTTCAACCTGACATAATTAATAGGCAAATTAATTATTAGAAGGCCCAAACGAAGGAATTTATCCAAAATACCGTGATCCCGGGTTTGTGCCCCGAGTCTAATTTCGCGGGCCGTTTCCAATCAATCTGTCAAATTTCGGCCCATTTCGACATCGTCTTGACAAATTACAAAATTGCCCCTGGCGCGATTTTGCTTTGTTTATTTTCTATCTAGCACTTCTTCAACCTGACATAATTAATACGGAAATTAATTATTCGGAGGCCCAAACGAAGGAATTTAGCTAAAATCCCGTGATCCCGGCTCTGTGCTCCGAGTCCAATTTCGTGGGCCGTTTCCAATGAATATGCCAAATTTCGGCCCATTCCGACACCGTCGTGACAAATGACAAAATTGCCCCTGTTGCAGTTTTGCTTTGTTAATTTTCTGTCCAGCACTTCTTCAACCTGACATAGTTACTACAGAATTTAATTATTTGGAGGCCCAAACGAAGGAATTTGACTAAAATCCCGTGATCTCGGGTCTCTGCCCCGAGTCTAATTTCACGGGTCGTTTCCAATCAACCAGCCATATTTCGACCCATTCCGACACCGTTGCGACAAAGGACAAAATTGCCCCTGGTGCGATTTTTCTTTGTTAATTTTTTGTCCAACACTTCTTCAACCTGACATAATTAATACTGAAATTAATTATTCGGTGGCCCGAACGAAGGAATTTGGCTAAAATCTCGTGACCCCGGGTCTGTGCCCCGAGACCAAATTCTCGGGCCATTTCCAATCAACCTGCAAAAATTCGGCCCATTTCGACAGCATCGCGTCAAATGACAAAATTGCCCCTAGTGCGGTTTTTCTTTGT
This sequence comes from Olea europaea var. sylvestris, assembly GCF_002742605.1. Classification (NCBI taxonomy): domain Eukaryota; kingdom Viridiplantae; phylum Streptophyta; class Magnoliopsida; order Lamiales; family Oleaceae; genus Olea; species Olea europaea. The sequence goes on from NW_019228945.1 coordinate 1,650, forward strand.
TAATTTTCTGTCCAGGACTTCTTCAACCTGACATAATTAATAAGGTAATTAAATTTTCAGAGGCCCAAACGAAGGAATTTTGCTAAAATCCCGTGATCTCGAGTCTGTGCCCTGAGTCCAATTTCGCGGGCCGTTTCCTATCAACCTGCCAAATTTCAGCACATTCCGACACCATCCCGACAAAATAACAAAATTGCCCCTTGTGCGGTTTTTCTTTGTTAATTTTCTGTCCAGCACTTCCTCAACCTAAGATAATTATACGAAAATTAATTATTCGGGGGCCCAAACGAAGGAATTTGGCTAAAATCCCTTAATCCCGGGTCTGTGCCCCGAGTCCAATTTCTCGGGCCGTTTCCAATCAACTTGTCAAATTTCAGCTCATTCCGACACCATCGCGACAAATGACAAAATTGCCCCTAGTGCAATTTTGCTTTGTTAATTTTCTGTCCAGCACTTCTTCAGCCTGACATAATAAATACAGAAATTAACTACTCGGAGGCGCAAACGAAGGAATTTAGCTAAAATCCCGTGATCCCGACTCTGTGCTACAAATCCAATTTCGCGGGCCGTTTCCAATCAACATACCAAATTTCGTCCCATTCCGACACCGTCGTGTCAAATGACAGAATTGCCCCTGGTGCGGTTTTGCTTCGTTAAATTTCTGTCCAGCACTTTTTCAACCTGACATAATTAATTCAAAAATTAATTATTCGGAGGCCCAAACGAAGGAATTTGACTTAAATCCTTTGATCCCAACTTTGTACCCCGAATCCGATTTCGCGGGCCGTTTCCAATCAACCTACCGAATTTCGGCCCATTCCGACACCGTCGTGACAAAGATCAGAATTTTCCCTAGTGCGGTTTTGCTTCGTTAATTTTCTGTCCAGCACTTCTTCAATCTGACATAATTAATTCATAAATTAATTATTCGGAGGCCCAAACGAAGGAATTTGGCTAAAATCCTGTGATCCCGACTCTGTGCCCCGAATCCAATTTTGCGGGCCGTTTCCAATCAACCTACCAAATTTCGGCCCATTCCGACACCGTCGTGACAAATGACAAAATTGTCCCTGGTGCGGTTTTTCTTTATTAATTTTTCGTGATCCCATGTCTGTGCCCCGAGTCCAATTTCTTAGGCAGTTTCCAGTCAACCTGCCAAATTTTGGCCGATTCCTACATCGTCGCGACAAATGACAAAATTGTCCGTCGTACTGTTTCGCTTTATTAATTTTCTGTCCGCTACTTCTTCAACCTGACATAATTAGTAAGGAAATTAATTATTCGGAGTCCCAAACGAAGGAATTTGGCTAAAATCCCATGATCCCGTGTCTATGCCCGGAGTCTAATTTCGCGGGCCATTTCCAATCAACCTGCCAAATTTCGGCCCATTCCGACACTATTGCGACAAATGACAAAATTGCCCTTGGTGCGGTTTTGCTTTGTTAATTTTTTGTCCAGCACTTCTTCAGCCTGACATAATTAATAAGAAAATTAATTATTCGGATGCCCAAATGAAGGAATTTGGCTAAAATCCCATGATCCCGTGTCTATGCCCGGAGTCTAATTTCGCGGGCCATTTCCAATCAACCTGCCAAATTTCGGCCCATTCCGACACTATTGCGACAAATGACAAAATTGCCTCTGCTGCGATTTTTCTTTGTTAATTTCTAGTCCAACACCTCTTCAACCTAACATAATTAATAAAGAAATTAATTATTCGTGGCCCAAGCAAAGGAATTTGGCTAAAATCCAGTGATCCCAAGTCTGTGCCCCGAGTCCAATTTCTCGAGCAGTTTCCAATCAACATGCCAAATTTCGGCCGATTCCTACACTGTCGCGACAAATGACAAAATTGCTCGTAGTTTTGCTTTGTTAATTTTCTATCCAGCACTTCTTCAACCTGATATATAATTAATAAGGAAATTAATTATTCAGAGGCCCAAACGAAGGAATTTGGCTAAAATCCCGTGATCCCGGGACTATGTCCCTAGTCCAATTTCGCTGGGCATTTCCAATCAAACATAATTAATATGAAAATT
>NW_019228946.1:0-3688 GCF_002742605.1 Olea europaea var. sylvestris
TTTGATCCCATATCTGATATGGGACATACTCTTGATCAGGAAGTAAAGACTCCTGAGGACATGTCAGCTCTATGTGAATCTAGCAGGATCATTCGACCTTCAAGAAGGTGCAAATCCATGATTACTAATCAGGTATTATAGATCCAAGATAATGAACCTGCTCGTTGCACCAAAATAAAGACAAGTGTTGACTTAAAAGAGATAGCAAAAGGCCATGAAACTTGAGATGAACTCGATGTATGTGAACAAGGTTTAGACCTTGGTCAAGCCATCTGATGGAATAAAACCCATAAGATTTTGTAAATAGTTTACAAGGAAAAGCTCGATATGGATGGTAAAATCCATATACACAAAGAAGGCTAGTAGCAAAGGTTAAGTGTTGACCTTGATGAAACCTCTCTCCTGTAGCCTTGCTGAAGTCCATTTGGGTTTTGCTTGCAACAGTTGCATATCGTGACTATAGATTAAGAGAAGTCTCTTGGAGCTGAAATCTTCGATTTGATGAAAAAGTCAAAGTGTTTGATTTTATCAAATGTGAAGACGAATTGTGTGTGTTTTCAAGAAGATAGTGGGAGCATTGTCGTATTCCTAATATTATAGAAAATGACATTCCTATGTTTCAATCGTTGAAATAATGGTTGTTAAAGGATTTATTCATGAACGATATGAAGCAACTTGATCTATAGAGATAGGTCTAGAAAATTGCCTAACTCATCCTAATTTACATAGATGAAATCTTGAGAAGATTTCATATGGAGAAACTGGTTTAATCTTAAGCGGAATGCTGGAAAGGTTTCAAACGTGAAGCGATTGTTGATTCAATAGTAGAAACCTAATACATGATTACTTTAGAAGTAGCAAAGAGTTGCAACATGGATCATGATGTTCATAAATGAACTTGGAGTAGTTCCTGATATTGTTGATCACATGCTATTATATTGTGATAACAATAGAGCCATCGCGAAAGCGAAGGAACTAAGGTCTCATCAATGATCCAAACATGTATTAAGACGATATAATCTCATCAGAGAGATAATACATAGAAATAACGTAAAGAGAAGAACAAATTCCCACATTTAACAATATTGCAGATCCACTAACAAAGAGTTGTCTAGCATAAACATGATCGTCATGTAGGCTCTTATGATATTGGTTACATAAGTGATTGGATCTAGTGCAAGTGGGATTTTGTAAGTGTTATGCCCTAGGTCTAATCAACCTTGGACATAAATACTTTTGATATATAATTAATGCAATTTAATGACAGATCTATTATTTAATTAATAGACAATCAAATAAATAATAGAGTCCGTAGATTCAAATCTTCGTAATTTGTTAATCACAAGGAGCTGTGATTGTAAGATACAAATTATCTATGATTGAATCTTAAAACGTTCATGGTCGTTAGTAATAACGAGATACGAATATCGTTATTATGGATAGACCATTACAGTGGCATTTCTTACTTGTGAAGTAATTAGCTGATCTCACAAGCTAAAGTGTGGTGACACTTAAATGAACACGTGGATGTTTAGAACAAAATATTGGAGACCCGCTAAGAGATTCCACATGGATAACTATCTGAGTGTCAGTGGTTAATCTCTAATGTTTGATAGTGGAATTGGTCCTTTGACTTGAGATCATCATGGTATCTTATATGAGGACGGTCATACTTTGGCAGTGTTGGATGTTGCTCTGCAAAGGGCCACTAATACAACATCGTTCGGATACGTCAAGAATCGTATGAAGGTTGTGATTGACCAATAAAGAATTCATCACTCTTAGATAGTAGGAGATTATGATCTACATTTCATTCAATTAGGTCGATGATGAAATCCTTGGCCAAGGTGTACTCATAAGTCGAAAAGGAGTTTTCGACTTATATTGACTTAATAATGGAATGAAAGATATGATCGATAATCGAGATAGACACACTTCCATATCTCGTAATTGATCGGATCATATTGACGAAGGGATTATAGTTTCATGGTAAACGAACAAGTTTAGTTTTGTCATACCACGTGGTATTTCCCGTCACATGTATTGCCCTGACACATTGCTAGATGTCAATCTGGGACGACGAGTGTGAATTGATAGTAAATTAAAAGGGTGTTTTAATTTATCATTTTGATTAGATCAAAATAATATTTCACATCGTTAGGCATCGTGATTGGGAACTTGATGGGTCGCACACAAAAGAGAATTGGAAGATTGTAATTTGTCAATTAATTAATTTGACAATCGTTGGATCAAATTAATTAATTGGGTTGGTTATTTATAGGCCCAAATTAATTAATTCATGGACCGGATTTAATTAAATGGATTAATTAAATGTTGGACTGGACCAGGCCAGACCTGTTTGGGCTTATATAAATACATGGCTAGGGTTTTTAATCTAGAGGTTTTTTCTCAAAATTATTCTTGCTAGCACAAGAGGAGAAAACCTTGATAGCTGCAATCTTGTTCTCTATGTGTATCACCATTAGAGGTTGGAGAATTGGACAGCTGTGGGTGGCTAATCAAGATTGCTGGAATGAAAAGAATAGCAAAGAAGTTTGCAGATTTGGAAAAGGTACAATCTTATCACAATTCCTATCTAAACATAAAGGCGATTCTTGGTGGGAATCGAAATCTATTTTAATTTTCTGCTGTGCATATTAAGTAGATTCCCAACAATACGATGTTTATTTTGAGCCCATAACCACATTTCGGATAGCTTGTGACAATTCAAAACGAGGTTCTCGTGGAAAAATGGGCACTTGCGTACACAAAATGCTTGGATTGTTAGATTTTGAAAAAAATTGGCATAACTTTCACAAACGGAGTCCATTTTGGGCCCATAACTGCATTTGGAAAAGCTCACAACAATTCGGAACGAGGTTCGTGTGGGAGAACAGGCACTGGCATACACTGAATGCTTGAATTGTTAGTTTTCAAAAAAATTTGCATAACTTTCATATACGGTGTTTGTCTTGAGCCCATAACCACATTTCGAAAAGCTCGCGATGATTTAGAATGAGGTTCGTGTGGAAAAATGGGCTCTTACGTGCACGGAACGCTTGGATTGTCAGTTTTTGAAAAATTGGCATAACTTTTGCATGTGGTATCCCTTTTGGGATGATATCCACATTTAGAATAGCTTGCGATGATTTGGAACGAGATTCGTGGGGAAGAACGGGTACTTGCATACAAGAAATGCTTGGATTGTCAGTTTTCAAAAAAATTCGCATAACTTTTGCATACGGTGTCCGTTTTGGGCTAATAACCGTTTTGGACTGATAGCCACATTTCGAAAAGCAAGCGACGATTCGGAATGAGGTTTGTGGAAAGAACGGTACTTGCATACACGGAATGCTTGGATTGTCAGTTTTTGAAAAAAATAGTGTAACTTTCGCATAGGATGTCCGTTTTGGGTCCATAACCACATTTCGAAAAGCTCATGACGATTCGGAACTAGGTTAGTGTGGAAGAACGGGTACTTGCATACACGAACCTCTTGGTTTGTCAATTTTCAAAAAAAAATTGGAATAACTTTCACATATGGTGTCCATTTTGGGCCTATAACCACATTTCGAAAATCTCGCGACAATTTGGAATGAAGTTCGTGTGGAAAAATGGGCACTTGCGTACACGAAATGCTTGGATTGTCAGTTCTCAAAAAAATTAGCATAAATTTTACTTACGGTGT
>NW_019228947.1:0-3686 GCF_002742605.1 Olea europaea var. sylvestris
ATCTAACGCATCTTCAACCTGACATAATTAATACGTAAATTAATTATTCGGAGTCCGAAATGAAGGAATTTGGCTAAAATCGCATGATCCCGCGTCTCTGCCTCGAGTCCAATTTTGCGGGCCGTTTCCAATCGACCTGCCAAATTTCGGCACATTTCGACACCGTCGCGACAAATGACAAAATTGCCCCTGGTGCAATTTTTCTTTCTTAATTTTCTGTCCAGCACTTCTTCCACCAGACACAATTAATACGAAAATTAATTATTCGGAGTCCGAAACGAAGGAATTTGGCTAAAATCGCATGATCCCGCGTCTCTGCCTCGAGTCCAATTTTGCGGGCCGTTTCCAATCAACCTACCAAATTTCGACGAATTTCGACACCGTCGCGACAGATGACAAAATTGCCCCTGGTGCGGTTTTTCTTTGTAAATTTTCTGTACAGCACTTCTTCCACCAGACACAATTAATACGAAAATTAATTATTCGGAGTCCGAAACGAAGGAATTTGGCTAAAATCCCGTGATCCAGGGTCTGTGCCACGAGTCCAATTTCGTGGGCCGTTTCCAATCAACCTACCAAATTTCGACGAATTTCGACCCCGTCGTGACAAATGACAAAATTGCCCCTGGTGCGATTTTTCTTTGTTAATTTTCTGCCCCGCACTTCTTCGACCTGACATAATTAATACGAAAATTAATTATTCGGAGTCCGATACGAAGGAATTTCGCTAAAATCCCGTGATCCCGAGTCTTTGCCCCAAGTCCAATTTCGCGGGCCGTTTCCAATCAGCCAGCCAAATTTCGGCTCATTCCGACACCGTCGCGACAAATGACAAAATTGGTTCTGGTTCGATTTTTCTTTGTTAATTTTCTGTCCAGCACTTCTTCCACCTGACACAGTTAATACGGAAATTAATTATTCGGAGTCCGATACGAAGGAATTTCGCTAAAATCCCGTGATCCCGAGTCCATGCCCCAAGTCCAATTTCGCGGGCCGTTTCCAATCAGCCAGCCAAATTTCGGCTCATTCCGACACCGTCGCGACAAATGACAAAATTGCCCCTGGTGCGATTTTTCTTTGTTAATTTTCTGACTAGCACTTCTTCGACCTGACATAATTAATACGAAAATTAATTATTCGGAGTCCGAAGTGAAGGAATTTGGCTAAAGTCCCGAGATCCGGGGTTTGTACCCCGAGTCCAATTTCGCGTGCCGTTTCAAATCAACCTGCCAAATTTCGACCTATTCCGACACCGTCGCAACAAATGAAAAAATTGCCCCAGGTGCGATTTTTCTTTGTTAATTTTTCATCTAACACTTCTTCAACCTGACATAATTAATATGTAAATTAATTATTCGAACTCCCAAAAGGACAAATTTTGCTAAAATCCCGTGATCCCGTGTTTGTGCCCCGGGTCCAATTTCGCTGGCCGTTTCCAGTCAACTTGCCAAATTTCGGCCCATTCCGACATCGTCTCAACAAATGACAAAATTGCCCCTAGTGCGATTTTTCTTTGTTAATTTTTCATCTAACGCTTCTTCAACCTGACATAATTAATACGAAAATTAATTATTCGGAGTCCGGAACGAAGGAATTTTGGTTTAAACCCAGTAATCCCGAGTCTATGCCCGGAGTCTAATTTCGCGGGCCGTTTCCAATCAACCTGCCAAATTGCGGCCGATTCCGACACCGTCGAGACAAATGACAAAATAGCCCCTGGTGCGATTTTTCATTCTTAATTTTCTGTCCAGCACTTCTTCAACCTGACATAATTAATACGGAAATTAATTATTACGAGTTCGAAACGAAGGAATTTGGCCAAAATCCCGTGATCCCGAGTCTGTGCACCGAGTTCAATTTCGCGGGCCGTTTCCAATCATCCTACCAAATTTCGACGAATTTCGACACCGTCGCGACAGATGACAAAATTGCCCCTGGTACGATTTTTCTTTGTTAATTTTCTGTCCAGCACTTCTTCCACCTGACACAATTAATACGGAAATTAATTATTCGGAGTCCGAAACGAAGGAATTTGGCTAAAATCCCGTGATCCCGGGTCTGTGCCCCGAGTCCAATTTCGTGGGCCGTTTTCAATCAACCTACCAAATTTCGGCGAATTTCGACCCCGTCGTGACAAATGACAAAATTGCCCCTGGTGCGATTTTTCTTTGTTAATTTTCTGTCCAGCACTTCTTCGACCCGACATAATTAATACGAAAATTAATTATTCGGAGTCCGAAACGAAGGAATTTGGCTAAAATCCCGAGATCCCGGGTCTGTGCCCCGAGTCCAATTTCGCTGCCCGTTTCCAGTCAACTTGCCAAATTTCGGCCCATTCCGACATCGTCTCAACAAATGACAAATTTGCCCCTAGTGCGATTTTTCTTTGTTAATTTCTCATCTAACGCTTCTTCAACCTGACATAATTAATACGAAAATTAATTATTCGGAGTCCGAAATGAAGGAATTTTGGTTAAAATCCAGTAATCCCGGGTCTATGCCCGGAGTCTAATTTCGCGGGCCGTTTCCAATCAACCTGCCAAATTTCGGCCCATTCCGACACCGTCTCGACAAATGACAAAATTGCCCCTGGTGCGATTTTTCATTCTTAATTTTCTGTCCCGCACTTCTTCAACCTGACAAAATTAATACAGAAATTAATTATTAGGAGTTCGAAACGAAGGAATTTGGCCAAAATCCGGTGATCCCGGGTCTGTGCACCGAGTTCAATTTCGCGGGCCGTTTCCAATCAACCTACCAAATTTCGACAAATTTCGACACCGTCGCGACAGTTGACAAAATTGCCCCTGGTGCGATTTTTCTTTGTTAATTTTCTGTCCAGCACTTCTTCAACCTGACATAATTAATACGGAAATTAATTATTAGGAGTTCGAAACGAAGGAATTTGGCCAAAATCCTGTGATCCCGGGTCTGTGCACCGAGTTCAATTTCGCGGGCCGTTTCCAATCAACCTACCAAATTTCGACAAATTTCGACACCGTCGCGACAGTTGACAAAATTGCCCCTGGTGCGATTTTTCTTTGTTAATTTTCTGTCCAGCACTTCTTTCACCTGACACAATTAATACGGAAATTAATTATTCGGAGTCCGAAACGAAGGAATTTGGCTAAAATCCCGTGATCCCGGTTCTGTGCCCCGAGTCCAATTTCGTGGGCAGTTTCCAATCAACCTACCAAATTTGGGCGAATTTCGACCCCGTCGTGACAAATGACAAAATTGCCCCTGGTGCGATTTTTCTTTGTTAATTTTCTGCCCAGCACTTCTTTCACCTGACATAATTAATACGAAAATTAATTATTAGGAGTTTGAAACGAAGGAATTTGGCTAAAATCCTGTGATCCCGGGTCTGTGCACCGAGTTCTATTTCGAGGGCTGTTTCCAATCAACCTACCAAATTTCGACACCGTCGCGACAAATGACACAATTGCCTCTGGTGCAGTTTTTCTTTGTTAATTTTCTGTCCAGCACTTCTTCCACCTGACACAGTTAATACGGAAATTAATTATTCGGAGTCCGAAATGAAGGGATTTCGCTAAAATCTCGTGATCCCGGGTCTGTGCCCCAAGTCCAATTTCGCGGGCTGTTTCCAATCAGCCAGCCAAATTTCGGCTCATTCCGACACCGTCGCGACAAATGACAAAATTGCCCCTGGTGCGATTTTTCTT
>NW_019228948.1:0-3686 GCF_002742605.1 Olea europaea var. sylvestris
GTCGCGAAAAATGACGAAATTGCCCCCGACGCGATTTTTGTTTCCGATCAACCTGTCAAATTTTTGCCGATTCCGACAAAGTCAGAAAAAATGACGAAATTGCCCCCGGCTCGATTTTTGTTTCCGATCAACCTGTCAAATTTGAGCCCATTCCGTCACAGTCGCAAAAAATGACGAAATTGCCCCCGGCGCGATTTTTGTTTCCGATCAACCTGTCCAATTTTAGCCCATTCCAACACAGTCGTGAAAAATGACGAAATTGCCACCGGCGCGGGTTCTGTTTCAGATCAACCAGTCAAATTTTAGCCCATTCCGACACAATCGAGAAAAATGACGAAATTCCCCCGCCGCGATTTTTATTTCCGATCAACCTGCCAAATTTCAGCCAATTCCGACATAGTCGCGAAAAATGACGAAATTGCCCCTTGAGTCATTTTTGTTTCCGATCCACCTGTCAATTTTTAGCCAATTTCGACACAGTTGCGAAAAATGACGAAATCACCGGGCGCGATTTTTGTTCCCGATCAACCTGTCAAATTTGAGCCCATTCCAAAATAGTCGCGAAAAATGACGAAATTGCCCCAAGCGCGATTTTTGTTTCCTATCAACCTGTCAAATTTGAGTCCATTCCGACAGTCGCGAAAAATGACGAAATTGCCCACGGCGCGAATTTTGTTTCCGATCAACCTATCAAATTTTAGCTCATTCCGACACAGTCGTGAAAAATGACGAAATTGCAACCGGCGCGGGTTCTGTTTCCGATCAACCCGTCAAATTTTAGCCCAGTCCCACACAATCGAGAAAAATGACGAAATTCCCCCGCCGCGATTTTTATTTCCGATCAACCTGCCAAATTTCAGCCAATTCCGATACAGTCGCGAAAAATGACGAAATTGCCCCTTGCGTCATTTTTGTTTCCGATCAACCTGTCAAATTTTAGCCAATTTCGACACAGTTGTGAAAAATGACGAAATTGCCACCGGCGCGGGTTCTGTTTCCGATCAACCAGTCAAATTTTAGCCCATTCCGACACAATCGAGAAAAATGAAGAAATTCCCCCGGCGCGATTTTTATTTCCGATCAACCTGCCAAATTTCAGCCAATTTCGACACAGTCGCGAAAAATGACGAAATTGCCCCTTGCGTCATTTTTGTTTCCGATCAACCTGTCAAATTTTAGCCAATTTTGACACAGTTGCGAAAAATGACGAAATCACCTGGCGCGATTTTTGTTCCCTATCAACCTGTCAAATTTGAGCCCATTCCGACACAGTCGCGAAAAATGACCAAATTGCCCCCGGCGCGATTTTTGTTTCCGATTAACCTGTCAAATTTGAGCCCATTCCGACACAGTCGCGAAAAATGAAGAAATTGCCCCCGGCGCGATTTTTGTTTCCGATCAACCTGTCAAATTTTAGCCCATTCCGACATAGTTGCGAAAAATGACGAAATTGCCCATTGCGTCATTTTTGTTTCTGATCAGCCTGTCAAATTTTAGCCAATTTCGACACAGTTGCGAAAAATGACGAAATCACCTGGCGCGATTTTTGTTCCCGATCAACCTGCCAAATTTGAGCCCATTCCGACACAGTCGCGAAAAATGACAAAATTGCCCCAGGCGCGATTTTTGTTTCCAATCAACCTGTCAAATTTTAGACCATTCCGACATAATCGCGAAAAATAACGAAATTGCCCCCGGCGCGATTTTTGTTTCCGATCAACCTGTCAAATTTTAGCCCATTACGGCACAGTCGTGAAAAATGACGAAATTGCCACCGGCGCGGGTTCTGTTTCCGATCAACCAGTCAAATTTTAGCCCATTCCGACCCAATCGAGTAAAATGACAAAATTCCCCCGCCGTGATTTTTATTTCCGATCAACTTGCCAAATTTCAGCCAATTCCGACACAGTCGTGAAAAATGACGAAATTGCCCCTTGCGTCATTTTTGTTTACGATCAACCTGTCAAATTTTAGCCAATTTCGACACAGTTGCGAAATATGACGAAATCACCTGGCGCGATTTTTGTTCCCGATCAACCTGTCAAATTTGAGCCCATTCCGACACAGTCGCGAAAAATGACAAAATTCCCCCGCCGTGATTTTTATTTCCGATCAACCTGCCAAATTTCAGCCAATACCGACACAGTCGTGAAAAATGACGAAATTGCCCCCGACGCGATTTTTGTTTCCGATCAACCTGTCAAATTTTTGCCGATTCCGACAAAGTCGGAAAAAATGACGAAATTGCCCCCGGCTCGATTTTTTTTTCCGATCAACCTGTCAAATTTGAGCTATTCCGACACAGTCGCAAAAAATGACGAAATTGCCCTCGGCGCGATTTTTGTTTCCGATCAACCTGTCCAATTTTAGCACATTCCGACATAGTCGCGAAAAATGACGAAATTGCCCCCGGTGCAATTTTTTGTTACTGATCAACCTGCCAAATTTTAGCCAATTCCGATACAGTTGCGAAAAATGACGAAATTGCCCCTGGCACGATTTTTGTGTCCGATCAACGAGTCAAATTTTAGCCCATTCCGACACAGTCGACAAAAATGACGAAAATGCCCCCGACGCGATTTTTATTTCCGATCCACCTGCCAAATTTCAGCCCATTCCGACACAATCGAGAAAAATGACGAAAATGCCCGTCGCATTTTTTATTTTCGATCAACCTGCCAAATTTCAGCCAATTCCAACACAGTCGCGAAAAATTACGAAATCGCCCCAGGCGCGATTTTTATTTCCGATCAACCTGTTAAATTTTAGCCCATTTCGAAACAGTCGCGGAAAATGACGAAATTGCCCCCGGGGCGATTTATTTCGGTCAACCTGTCAAATTTAAGCCCATTCCGACACAGTCGCGAAAAATGTCGAAATTGCCCCCGGCGCGATTTTTGTTTCCGATCAACCTGTCAAATTTTAGCCCATTCCGACACAGTCGTGAAAAATGACGAAATTGCCACCGGCGCGGGTTCTGTTTCAGATCAACCAGTCAAATTTTAGCCCACTCCGACACAATCGAGAAAAATGACGAAATTCCCCCGCCGCGATTTTTATTTCCGATCAACCTGCCAAATTTCAGCCAATTCCGACATAGTCGCGAAAAATGACGAAATTGCCCCTTGCGTCATTTTTGATTCCGATCAACCTGTCAAATTTTAGCCAATTTCGACACAGTTGCGAAAAATGATGAAATCACCTGGCGCGATTTTTGTTCCCGATCAACCTGTCAAATATTGATACCATTCCGAAACAGTCGCGAAAAATAACGAAATTGCCCCAGGCGCGATTTTTGTTTCCGATCAACCTGTCAAATTTGAGTCCATTCCGACACAGTCGCGAAAAATGACGAAATTGCCCACGGCGCGATTTTTATTTCCGATCAACCTGCCAAATTTCAGCCAATTCCGACATAGTCGCGAAAAATGACGAAATTGCCCACGGCGCGATTTTTGTTTCCGATCAACCTATCAAATTTTAGCTCATTCCGACACAGTCGTGAAAAATGACGAAATTGCAACCAGCGCGGGTTCTGTTTCCGAACAACCCGTCAAATTTTAGCCCAGTCCCACACAATCGAGAAAAATGACGAAATTCCCACGCCGCGATTTTTATTTCCGATCAACCTGCCAAATTTCAGCCAATTCCGACATAGTCGCGAAAAATGACGAAATTGCCCCTTG
>NW_019228949.1:0-3686 GCF_002742605.1 Olea europaea var. sylvestris
TATACCTATACGATGTATTTTCTGTCATATTTGGACCCAAAATCAATGAAAAATTGTCAAGTATTGATATGTAAAAAAAAAAATTCTAGTTTTTCCTGTATCTTAGCTAGGGGCGAACTCGAAGTTTTTGTACCGTGGGATTAGAATTAAAATGTAATTTTTTTAAAATAATAGAATATTAATAAAAATAAGTCAATATACTACTATAATTATAGTCTACATATCTTGATATTTTGAAAACGTCATATAATTATATCATTATCAATATTGTCAAATGAATTTTGCTACTTGTATGTTATTGTTTACCACCTCGTTGACAAATGCTGAGCCAACGGTGAGTAAATCAAGTTTAATGTAAGAAGTAAATAAATTGAAATAAAATTCTAATTCAATTTAGGAAGTAAATGAAATTCAAATTTAATTTGAAAGTAATTTGAATTACATTTAATCTATAGCGATCCTAAAAAAAATTACGGCATACTCCATGTAAAATTTGTTAATAAAATGATGTAAATTATATTTAGAAATTTGTTGTGCAAAAATAATAAACGTTAATGAAATAATTGAAATTTTTTAAATGAAAGACGTCTTTTTTAGAGGTGAACGTTTAATGCACATTTAACTATTTCGATATCTGTTTGGAACATTTAATATATCTACGATGTAGTTCTCGAAACAAATTTCTAAGTGACATATGGATTCAGCTAGAGTACAATTGTCGGCAAATTTCCAAAGTTAGCATATTATCAAAATTTTCGAAATATTAGTTTGGAATGGTCGATTTTGACGTGCTATAACTTGTGCTATGGTTGGCAGTTTCATGCGCTATTAATGAGCGAAAATTAGACCGTGAACACTTCGTAATTGTATTAATAATGTAATATTTCAATTTCGTTTAACATTTTGTAATGAGCGTATCAAAGTAACCCATGAAAGAAACAATTACAGATTTTTGAAAAAAAAAAAATAATTAATGGGTCATTTGACCCATGTGGGTTCGCCCATGCCTATAGCATAACTGAGTGAATAATACATAATAACTAGCAACTACAGAAGTAATAATAAATAATTGAAATGTCATAAAATTCATGAAAATTTCTTTATATACGTGTTTGAAAAGTTTTCAGAATATGAAAATTAACTAGTGGTTTTTGTAAAATAAAGATAAAATCTAATATCTTGAAGTTCAGTAATAAATTGCACTTCTGCTATTTCTATAATATTCTTAAAATATAGACCCTTTCAACTAGAAATACTTTCTTTAATTCAATTATGTCTAAAAATATAAATCAAAATCAAATATTTCAAAACTTAAATGGTATTCTAACATTCTTAGCATACATTATTTTTCAGATCTTATGACAAATATGTAATATAACTAACTCCAGAATCATGTGCCTTCCATTATTATCACACTAAACAAGCTTAGACGAAAAAATGAGTATAACTAAACTTAGGTGATCAATTTAATAGAGTAATGCTATTTATAGTCGCTCATTTAAATTGTCGTCCTATATGACATTCTACGTGGCGGTTTGTGATTTGATACATTAATATGATAAACATTTTTGTGTCATACATCAAATTACTAATAATCACATATATATCATGTAGGACGGCTGTAAATAGTATTTTTCAATTTAATGTAATCTTAAAAATTAAGAGATTATAATCAAGTTGTGATTTTGCCACTACGCATCCAATAGAAATCTTAATTTTACTGTAAATATAGTAATGATCTCATTCTTATGGTGGATATGATAAAATATGCCCATCGCATGCCATGTCAGTGGCCAACAATTTTTGACAATTTAAGTTTAATTTTAAAAAATTGTAGGTATCACATCAACTGTGGGCAAAATAACTCATATCCACCATGGATGGGAGATCAATTCTGTATGGATTAAATATACGCCTCATCTCATTCCATGCCATTTCTATTCATTGAACTACTTTTCTTATTTAGTCAAGAAAAATATTAACATTTTCATTTCTACAATATAACTCCATGCCTACATGTCTCATTAATTATAGGCCTCCTATCAAGAACATACTCAATATGTGCTTCGTAAGTGTTTATAAACTGGAAAAAATTCTCAAATTAATTTTTATTTTTGCATTCTGTGAGAAGGAAGCTCATGAAGAGGTTTTTTTTTTTTTTTTTTTTATTTTAATTTTTCTCATGAAGAGGTATTTTTTTTTTTTTTTAATTTAAATCTTAGTTAAGACCATTCTAGAATAGGTAGTATCGTTGTATTCTCTACTTACATTTCTTATTTACTATATAGGAATCAATTTTGAATGCTGATCTATGCTAGTAAGACTTGTAGGGAAGAATGAATCAAGTAATTTCGATACACAACAATTAAGAATGAAGGAAAAGTTTAATATTGTTATATTTAAATATTGTTTGTTAAATTTGTATTTTGCAATTGAAAATTGGGATAATGTTTGCATTTTCGTTTGGAATATTGTTTGATAATGTTTGCATTTTCGTTTGGAATATTGTTTGATAATGTTTGCATTTTCGTTTGGAATATTGTGTTTTTATTTTCATTGACTTTTTTCATAAATTGTTTTATATCAATTTGATGGATGAACTTATAAAAAATAATTTATTTTCATGGTTATTAACCGAACCGTGCCATATCGAGATACGAATCGAACCGATTTATGTGGTTATGGTGTGGTAAAAAAATTGGTGCTGATTTTGACCGAACCGACCCATAATCGAACTGTTGACAATCCTAATTTCGATATGAATTTTTCGGTCTAAATGAAGTATCCATTTCCAAAGATATTCCAAATTTGGCTGCTCATGGAATCCAATTGATTTGGATGACGTTGATGTTTCCAAAACGGAACAGGTGGAGAAACTTGAATTAGACATTTTCAATGCAAGAGGGAAGCGATAGGAGAAAAAAGGCAAAATTTTGGGATCACTTTAAATTGATTTCAATGGATCATGTGGTCGATGAAGTTGCAGAGTCTAAAACAATATATAAATACTGTCAGCAACGATTCATAGCAAAAAGGTATTGGTACCACCTACCTCAACCATTAATACAAAGCATGTGCAGCCAAACTTGAACTTCTTGAGTCGGTCAAACACAACTGCAATTTGATAGTCTAAACATCGGTTCTACAACTTTCCCTCTCACCACGTGGATGTATTTAGAAAAGAATGCTCAAATGTGAATGGTGAAACTTGTTGCCAGTGTTAAGTTGCCTCTAGTAATAATGAATAACCAACATTTCGTCTTGCATGTAGAAGAATATTTTCAACCAACGTACGTTGGGTAAGTCGAAACACTCTTCATTAAGATACAATAGAATATTTTTTTTCCAAACAAAACAACAATTAACTATGGATTTGCCAAAATATAGAGGTGTTATATCTTTAACTTCGAATATATGCGAATGGATTAATAAAAGAGCTTGTATAGCTTACAACTACATACTACATAGACCCACTTTGATGTATGCATAAAAGAATTATTGCTTTTAAAATTATTGAATTCACTCACAATGCTAACAATATATATAATGCTATTATGAGCATTATTAGATAATATCATAACGAGAGTAAAATACATTTTTTTATGTATGGTAGTGAAGCCTGATATTGGTGGTTATTTGTTTTATATTCGTTATGTGTGTCATATTTTAAATTTAATTGTCCAAGA
>NW_019228950.1:0-6494 GCF_002742605.1 Olea europaea var. sylvestris
AACCTCTAGCTAAAATCACCGAGGCAAATACTACAAAGTTCATCTGGAAGCACATCATTTGCAGGTTCAGCATTCCCCACTCCTTGGTATCCGACAACGGAAGACGGTTTGATAATAAGGAAATGCGAGATCTGTGCGATGAATTGGGCATAAGGAAGGACTTCTCAACAATCATCACCCCCAAGTGAATGGGCAAGTTGAGGCAATAAATAAGATGATCAAGCACACCCTGAAAAGAAAGCTTGATGCCTCAAAAGGAGCATGGGTTGATGAGCTTCCCCATGTCCTCTAGGCTATATGTACAACTAGTTGAACTGCAATAGGAGAAACTCTCTTTCCCATGACCTATGGAGCCGAATACATAGTTCGATCGAGGTTAGAGTGCCCTCACATCATTGCATACACTTTAATGATGTCAACAATGACGAGGCTCAAGTGTGCGAACTCCACCTCCTGGAAGAGAAGAGGTATATGTCCCAAGTGAAACTGGTAATGTACTAAAGGAAGATGACCCGCTACTACAACTCAAAGGTCAAGAACCTAACTCCACGTTTGGGCGAACTGGTACTCTGAAGGGTGTTCACATAATCGAAGCCAACAGGCTCCAGAGTGCTTGAACCAAATTGGGAAGGCCCATACCGCATCGTCAAAGAGCCCCGACTTGAAACTTATGAAATTTAAGATATGACGGGGAAAGTATTGCCTCATCAGTGGAACATTGAACACTTGAAGAGGTACTACCAATGACTGTATGCTACACTCCGAACTGCATATGCTCTACAAACCATTGTAACTTATTCCTATCTAGTCATGTGCTTAAATTGCCTTAGTATATGATAATGTTTTGTTCAAGTTATTTATGAAACTTTAGTTTATCGTTATGCTCTATGGGTTAATCATTTTATGCCTCAATCGGTTACTGATGGTTAGTAATGTTTGATTCTTAAGCGTTCATCAAATTACGGTAGTACAAACAGCTCAACACAAATGGAAGAAGTCTTAATACTTGGAAAGAAATAATTTCATTTCATTAATATCACAATAGGTGGGCCGAAAACCATTACATTCAAAACCCTAATCTACATGCACTACGGTCTCCTCCCTCGGGGTTGCTTCGTCCTCTTGAAGAGCTTCAACAGCTTCCTCCGCAGCAATGTCTGGCTAACCTCCAGTCGATCCACCGAACTCCTCTTCCAAGGCAGATATGTCCAGTGCTGAGTGAACCATCCTTAGGCACTCCAGCATCGCTTGGGCTTTTCACGAGGCCCAAAAGTTAGCAAAGGTGTCATATAGGAGATGCTCCTCGATGTGATTAATGAAATGTTGCATTGTTGATTCTCCTACCACCTTCACCTCCTCCTTGAGGGAGCCAATCTCCTCAACTTGGGCCTCTGCCTGCTACATTAGCCTAGCCTTCTCATTGTTCGAGGCTCCCAGAGCCTCCATTGCCAAACGGTGGTGCTCACTGGGGTGATCAAGTCCCTTAGTGAGAGTTGCCACTTGGCACTCCGCCTCGTGGTGCTCTTCCTCAACCCCTCCACATCCACATTGGCTTTTCTTAGTTTAACTTCTGCCTCAATCCTCTGCCGCTCCACTTTCGTATCCTTAGCCTCAGGAGCATGGATGGCCTCCCCATAAAGAAGGTTTGCCTCCAGCCGCTATGCCAAGTATACATTTTTGGCTCAAATGTCCTTCACCAAACCGTCCAGTTGGATATTGGTGCTATGGGCTCGAGCGAGGCAGGCACTGTTCGTCGCAACCAAATCCTCCACAGTGCACGAGGCCATGTGGTACTTCCACGCCTCAGTCAATTACTAATTCCACTAGGGCCACTGCAGCAGTTTCTCGAGGCAGAGCATTCAGCACTTTCTTAACGGCTCTTTGTCATTCGTGCCCAGAAAGTCTACCTCTTTTTTCTGGCGATCCATTTTCCTCTTCGATTGACCTAGCACTTGGCCTATTGGAGCAGCTGAGAACGGAGCAGTAGCCACAAGGGGAGGAGCCACTTTCTCCCTTATTGAGATTATCAGTTGGGATTGTCGTTTGGCAAAGCGACAGGGCAGGCCTGGCTACTATAGGCTCCTTCACTGACGGCCTATTACCCTTCTTCCCCTTCCTCAGCAGGGAAGCCTCTAGATCCTCCTCCTCCTCACCGACCACCAGCTGGAGCTTCTTGCTTGCAGCCACCAGGTCCTCTGTCTGTTTCTTGTAAGCTGACGAAGAGGTATTCAAGGCCCTCGCTTCGGCCATCATCTTTTGAATTGTTTTGAAATCAGGTTTCAAGGGCCTCTTCTCGTTAAAGTCATCTTCATCAAAACACGAGAAAATTCGTAAGTGTTACGAGCTCGAAAAAAGTTATAATAAGACCGCTTCAGATAACTTACCTTGAGAAGCCATCAGTTCGTGTTCGACGAAGTGGATGTTCATCCTGGTCGGCTAGTTGTACGACCTTCTCTTTGGTGGGAGCTGGTAGACGATGCAGATTGTATCGAATTCCTCAGTGGATAATTCACACCAAAGAAGGGTGCCTACAAGAACCTAACCGAAGTGATTAATATTAAATACAAATCTCCAGTACTCATTGAGTGTTGAATACTTGGTGGGGACCGTAAGAGGTGGCAAGGGTCCCCCCTCCATTGTATCTCATCTCTCGGAAGCCCAACACTACAAGCTCTTCCAATCCTTGATGGAGCTCAACAAATTGAGTACGAATGGAGTGTGAAAACCCCATGAGGTCAGATAATACCACTCCCTAGTCCTATCACCCCCCGCTGCCACCTTAGGAATGTATAGGGTTTAAAAGATAGGGAAGGGCATCTCCACCCCATAAGACGCCTCATTCCACAGCATCTACGACCCCACCATTTGGCTCCAAGAGTTTGGGTCTAACTGGTTTGGAGCTAAGTCATAAGACCTCAAAAC
This sequence comes from Olea europaea var. sylvestris, assembly GCF_002742605.1. NCBI lineage: Eukaryota > Viridiplantae > Streptophyta > Magnoliopsida > Lamiales > Oleaceae > Olea > Olea europaea. Next base: position 2,923 of record NW_019228950.1, read on the forward strand.
ATACCTAAAGAAGGGGTAAATGGGTAACCTAAGCCGCACCTTGAGGATGGCCTCACTAATAGCCACGAACCCCGACCTAGGATAGCAGGTCCGCTCATTCATCTCCCACAAGATCAGAAACACTATTTAGTATCCTATACTCTTTCCTAAGTCTATCAAGGTTGAGCTTCGAAAGGTGACTAAGATGTCCTCCAGTGGATTGAAGTATCAGGACGCCTCCATAAGTTCTTCCCCCTAACGCCTTGGAGAGTTCAGCAGAGGTTGCTAAAATAGGGTCATCTACTCTCACCATCTCCAAATCCCTCCTAGAAGATCCATTACCCTCAGAAGACATTTTCTCAAAATGAGAGGGCACATTTTTTCAGAAGGAGAGGGCAAAAAAGAACTTGGAAAAATACTTACCTCTCAACTGAAATCTATGTTTTACCACTGAAAATCTCAATCAACGTCTGAAGGCCACCGAAAGCAGTATAAAACCTTATACCGTCGTCGAAAATTACAAGAGAGTTTTGAGAGCAATGAGCTTTTCTGAGTTTGCAAGTATGAAAGCTTTCGAATGCCAACACCAAGGCCTTCTATAAGAAGCCTCACATGATCTCGAATGTCCAATTCAAATGCTATTGATTTGGGTCATTGATTGAATCGCTAAATCTATAGCGTTGAAACAAAACGTTAGATTTAATCAACGCCTAAGATCTAGCTGTGATGACCACGCAAGCCAGGAATTCATCGCCTCGAATTACAATAGCTGTCTATGATAAGTAGCCATAGCAGCCTTTTATGAGAATGGGCATCGCACCCAACTGTCGCCTTAGAGATATGCAATAGCTGTCACATCGATTAACGTCAGAATAAGGCACTTCAGATCAATTTCTCAGCTTTCTTAGGGCACTTCCGATCATGCGTATCAGCTTTAGAAAGCTTCAACTCTTCCCAGATGAAGGCCCCTGTAGGTCATCACTCGATCGTAAAACTGTACAAGCTTTATAAAGCCTCAAGCCATCTCCCAAGCGTCGTCCCCTAGGAGTCAACGCATTGGTAGAAGATGAGCTCTCCTGTCAGCTTTACAAAGCTTCAACTCTCCTCAGACGGAGATCCTTGTGGGTCATCGCATCAATCGCAGAGTTGCAAAAGCTTTACAAAACCCCAACCCTTCTCCCACGCGTCATCGCCTGTAGGTCAATGCATCGATCGAAGATGAGCTCTCTTGTCAACTTTACAAAGCTTTAACTCTCTCCAGACGGAAACCTCTGTGGGTCATCGTTTCGATCGCAGAGCTACAAAAGCTTTACAAAGCCTCAACCCATCTCCCAAGCGTCGTCCCCTATAAGTTAACGTATCGGTCGAAGATGAGCTCTCCTATCAGCTTTACAAGCTCCGAGGCATCAGCCTTGGCTAATAACACACTTTAGCCCACAAAGGCTTCCACCTATCTGCTCGCTTCCATCACGGGGTCAGCATTCTGGTGGAACCTACTCTCTCAAGGGCCAGCATGACCATTCAAACAAGTTCACGCATGATATAAATATTCATCCTTGCACTTGGAGGACCACTGTTACGCCTCTAACCAAACCACTTCGACACATCGTGGCCACTCCTCAGCGATGTGCCATGTGTCCCTCCGAAGCAGTCTGAAGTGATATGAGCCTCAACCTAACTTTAAGTCCTCATGCTGACCCCCAAGTGAATCTGCCAAGGCGTTCGAAATACCCCCATGCCGAAGCTTGGGGTACACCAAGGTGCTTCTTCAAACAGCTCTCCGCCGCCAGTTTCAGAGAAAGAGATATTTGTTAGGATCCCCTTTATCTTAATGGATTGATTGATGTGACGTATCAACTTTATGTCAATTCAACTCAGAAGAATTAATTGCCTGCACACTCTAGACGTGGCTGATTAACACTTATGAGTTCAGAGCGTCAGATGCATGCACGTGTCCCAAATCTAACGTTGCTCATCGTTTATAAATATCTAAAGTTTGACAAGAGGCAAAGGTAATGAAACTCACACTAAACTTAGCCCCCGTTTGATCCCCATTAAATTCATTTACATTACATTCCATTTTCTCTCTCCTATTTTCAACCACACAATCTTCCATAAAATAATATTACACGTAAATCGAAAACTTTTCCTTCTTTTTCAACCACTCATTTTTCTAAAAAATACTATTCCCCCCATTTTCATTTTCAGGTAATGGGGGTCAAATGGGGGCTTAGTTACCCACACACAAGTATAGTTTTTTTTCCCTCCCCCACTCTTGCACAATTTCGACACCGTTCCAATCACCGCCCATTGATTTGATAATCGGAGTGTATGCGGCCGGCACCACCCCCAATGGTTTCGGCCGTGCGCTTCTGACCATGTGTTATTGTGTGAAGGGAAGAACACGTGGAGTGACTCTCGGTTGGCCACGTGGAGGTCCAATTCGCGAGGTCAACAAAGACAATTATAAAATATTACTTTTAACGGCTAATGTACATGGTGAGATGAGAAAATATTTACGAAAATATGCATCTAAACACTTGCATATTAACTTTCCTATAGAGAGCCCCATGTAAAATAAATTTAAAATGAGAGCAAATTAAATGGGAAAGCATGATTAAGATTCAAAAGATACATGCGAATTCAGTCATAAGATATTCAAATTAATGACATGTACCTACAATAGTATATTAAAAAAAGAAACATGGTATGCATGCGAGTCCAAAATTATAATTTGGAATTTGGGTGTGAAATTGGGCGTGGACGTGGAATATTTTAAAATCACAATTTGAAATTGGGTGCAAACTTGGGCTCAAGAAGTTACCGTCACTAAATTCTTTTTCTAACAAAAACTAGTAATTAGATTAAAGAAATAGTGTTGATAACAAGTTATAAAACTAAAAGAACAAGAGAAATATAAAACAAGAAATAGAGAGATTCAAAAACTCGAGTGCATAATTTAACATAACCATGGATTCATGTTTATAGAGTTTAAATGAAAGTTATAATCTGAATAAAAGAAACTCTTCTAGAGTAGATATGATTTATCTAATTATCCTAATAAGACTAAATAGTAATAAATAATTATTTTATGATTTTACAGCAAATAAAAAATTAAGACAAAAAGGAAGAACAATAGAAAAAAGTCAAAAGTCAATAGTGTATTTCATTATAATAATAACCATATATACGTTTCAACTGAAGTTTACAATCCAAATAAATATGCTCTTCTAGAATAAGTTTACAATCCAAATAAATAAGTTACATCTTATATTCAACCAATTATTACTACGGAGGAATTTTTCGATGAATTTCCTTAAATATCATTGCTATCATTTATAATATGAAACACTATATTACGTACAAAAGTATTTGAACTACTCTCTTTTCGATTTTTATTTCTTTTCCATCATGACATAAATTATTGAGATATTTCAATTTTCAACATTTCAAGTAGGCATCTCTTCTAGGATTTTATTATTAATTATGTACGTATATACTTTCCGATAGTATAAGCCTCCTAATGGGACATCTTTACTCTTTGTTCCAATTTTCTTTTTGAGATTTTGTCTTAAAATCGAAATTATCATGCT
>NW_019228950.1:21059-35717 GCF_002742605.1 Olea europaea var. sylvestris
GAAGTAACAGTGAGTTCTTGAAGAAATGATTGGTCTAAGAAGCTAGACGATACTTTGTAGGCTTATAGAACAACATTTAAAATACATATAGGCATGTCTCCTTATCGTTTAGTTTTTGAAAAAGCATGTCACTCGCAAGTTGAATTAGAGCATCATGCTTATTGGTAATCAGAATCTTGAATTTTAAATTGAAGGCGGCTAGTGAAAAGTGATTGCTTCAATTGAATGAAATGATGAATTTTGACAGGAAGCATATGAGAATGCAAAGCGTTATAAGGAATTCACCAAAAAGATGCATGACATGCGTACTCAGAGAATAGAGTTTGAGATGGGGCAAAAAGTTCTGTTGTATAACCAATGTATTCCCACATGGAGTTGTTGAGATCCTCACTAGAGTAAAGGGACATTTATAGTTAATAGACAGTGGCTGAAACATTACTTGAGTGGGGAATTCTAAAAAAAAAAAGTCTACCATTCACCTCAAAACACCAGAATGAGGTTAACACTGTTAAGTCGAGCTATAGACTATAAACTAGGCTGGTTGGGAGGCAGCCCAACGTTTCTACCCTTTTATTTATTCTGCTTTATACATTAGATTAGGAATTTTCCATGTTTTTCATCAATTTTGATAGTTTAGGTCACAAAAAGTCGATGCATGGCCCAAACTAGTTTTGCATGTGTTATGCATGAATTATGTGTTAACATCATATTTAGTGGATTAGGTGATAAAATCACACATTTCAAGGCAAAAAGATGTTTTCAGTTCTTTCCTTGCCAACAATGCCAAAAACATGTTCACAGAAATATCTCTTGATTTAAACTACAGCAAGTGTACGGTACGTTAACAAGTAGTAAAATGGATATGAGTCCTAGTATGATCCCATAGGGATTCATTTAGTTCAACTTTAATTACGACAACCTTAACCGAAACAAGAATAATGAGAATGTGTTTGTTATGATGAAATTTTAACTAAAATAAACTACGTATGCATTATAAATGAATTAACTGAATTAATTCCCCATTTGAAACCCATTACTTGAAGATGAAAATGGGGGGAATAGTATTTTTTAGAAAAATGAGTGGTTGAAAAAGAAGGAAAAGTTTTCGATTTACGTGTAATATTATTTTATGGAAGATTGTGTGGTTGAAAATAGGAGAGAAAAATAGAATGTAATGTAATTAAAGTTAATGGGGATCAAACAGGGGCCAAATGCAAGCTGTGTTTAAATGCAAGTTAATGAATGACGAACTTGTGAATTCCCATGCAATAATTCCTTTTAAACTAAATTTTACATAATGACAACACGGCTGAATTTTGACGAATCAATGTTCCTATTTTATCTAACTCAATCTCTCTCGAATAATGTTGAGCCTATTCTCATATACGACCTGACTATATTTTTATGACGAAACGAATACACAAGAATGCATGAATTTTTATAAGCATTTAAAGATTAGAGCATAGCAGTACATTTCTATCCCCAACGGACCCTATGATGATTTATACCATGTCAAGCCTATTTTCCTTCTTTCGAATGCATGAAACAAGCCACCAAATTCACACAATCACGTGCCCAATAATTGTGGAGAAAATAAATTCATATAAACAATTCAAACTCCAAAAATGTGTTTTAATGTTGAAAATGTAAAACTAAAGATTAAAAAGTCATATCACATGGTTCATCGTTCTCCTAGCACATATAAATCTAGTCTAGCATGGAGGAAATAAGAAAACAAAAAGAATATTGAAGAAACAATATCACCCAATTAATTCTTGAATTGAATCTTCGTGTCTTCGGGTCGATCTTCACGTGAACCTCTTCTATTGCATAGAGAATGCTTAAGGATGGCTTAACATTTTAAAACACATGCTAATATTTGTTTCCATAAGAATTTTAATAATAAAAAAAAAAGGAAACCAGATTTTAGTTCGGGAAATGAACTATGCTAGAGCATAGTACAAATCATTGTTATAACATAGTTCAATTGAAATCAGCTCTTCAATTCTCTAAAGACTGGTATACGACTGCATGGAGTTTTACACTATGCGACCGCATAGTATTGAAAACTTTCCAAAAGTTGCAATTTAGCCCCTGAACTCCATTTTCTTTCTTGCTTCTTGACCTCTTCTTTTATTTATTCTTCTTCCTCTCCATGTCTTCACTAAATTGGTCCTAGACTCTTTCACATCCTCCTTTATGCTTCCGGGTCATCTTTTGGTTATTTGTACTTTGGTCCCTAAACTTTTGTTTTCTTTCATTTTAGTCATTTTTGCCACATTCATCAATATTATCCTACAAAACATAATTTATATAGAATTAAGCATGTTTCAACATATTTGTCAACAATTATCCATATTTTGTGGTCAAAATAAGTGTATGAAATGCACTTATCGCATGCCACAACTTTGCAAGATTGAAATTTTCATTTGAAATAGCTGCTGTCAGACCAAGTAAAGGTTTCACTTTAGCAAAATAAAGAACATTTCTCTTTGAGTAGAGTGATCAAGTTGTGAATGCTGAAGATTTTAGTACGTTCCTAACCCAATTTGATGTCAAATTCCATATCATCTAATATATCTAGAGATACTAAGTTTTCTTTTAGGGTCACGTATATTTGGTGCCTTTAAGAAGTAGAATATTGCCATTTTCAAGTAACAATTTAATAGTTCCTTTCCACTTAGCATAAATGTCATACTATTTTCTATTATTACCTGTCTTCCTTCGATTTTTTCAAAATCTAAAAACCATCTTTTATAGGAAGAAACAACTAGAATTAAGAATTCATTTTTTAAGGTTCTTTTCTATATTAACCAAAACATGGCCATTTTTAAAATTCAGGCTATTGTATGCCAAAAGTGCATTAGCATCTATTTTCTTTCTTTTAAATCATTGTCTCTAAAAACAATATTTGATAAAATGTCCCATTTTTCCCAATAGTAACATTCTTTAATTTTGCCTTATAAGACTGATTTTACCTTTTGTCACTCCATTTCTTTTTTACTCTCATTAGTACTTTTGAAGTGATAATTAGGCCCCTGTTTGATCCCCATTAAATTAAATTACATTACATTCCATTTTCTCTCTCCTATTTTCAACCACACAATCTTCCATAAAATAATATTACACGTAAATCGAAAACTTTTCCTTCTTTTTCAACCACTCATTTTTCTAAAAAATACTATTCCCCCCATTTTCATTTTCAGGTAATGGGGGTCAAATGGGGGCTTAGTTACCCACACACAAGTATAGTTTTTTTCCTCCCCCACTCTTGCACAATTTTGACACCATTCCGATCACCGACCATTGATTTGATAGTTGGAGTGTGTACGGCCGGCACCACCCCCAATGGTTCCAGCTTGTGCTTCTGACCGTGTGTTATTGTGCGAAGGGAAGAACGCGTGGAATGACTCTCGGTTGGCCACGTGGAGGTCCAATTCGCGAGGTCAACAAAGACAATTATAAAATATTACTTTTAACGGCTAATGTGCATGGTGAGATGAGAAAATATTTACGAAAATATACATCTAAACACTTGCATATTAACTTTCCTATAGAGAGCCCCATGTAAAATAAATTTAAAATGAGAGCAAATTAAATGGGAAAGCATGATTAAGATTCAAAAGATACATGCGAATTCAGTCATAAGATATTCAAATTAATGACATGTACGTACAATAGTATATTAAAAAAAGAAACATGGTATGCATGCGAGTCCAAAATTATAATTTGGAATTTGGGTGTGAAATTGGGCGTGGACGTGGAATATTTTAAAATCACAATTTGAAATTGGGTGCAAACTTGGGCTCAAGAAGTTACCGTCACTAAATTCTTTTTCTAACAAAAACTAGCAATTAGATTAAAGAAATAGTACTGATAACAAGTTATAAAACTAAAAGAACAAGAGAAATATAAAACAAGAAATAGAGAGATTCAAAAACTCGAGTGCATAATTTAACATAACCATGGATTCATGTTTATAGAGTTTAAATGAAAGTTATAATCTGAATAAAAGAAACTCTTCTAGAGTAGATATGATTTATCTAATTATCCTAATAAGACAAAATAGTAATAAATAATTATTTTATGATTTTACAGCAAATAAAAAATTAAGACAAAAAGGAAGAACAATAGAAAAAAGTCAAAAGTCAATAGTGTATTTCATTATAATAATAACCATATATACGTTTCAACTGAAGTTTACAATCCAAATAAATGTGCTCTTCTAGAATAAGTTTACAATCCAAATAAATAAGTTACATCTTATATTCAACCAATTATTACTACGGAGGAATTTTTCGATGAATTTCCTTAAATATCATTGCTATCATTTGTAATATGAAACACTATATTACGTACAAAAGTATTTGAACTACTCTCTTTTCGATTTTTATTTCTTTTCCAACATGACATAAATTATTGAGATATTTCAATTTTCAACATTTCAAGTAGGCATCTCTTCTAGGATTTTATTATTAATTATGTACGTATATACTTTCCGATAGTATAAGCCTCCTAATGGGGACATCTTTACTCTTTGTTCCAATTTTCTTTTTGAGATTTTGTCTTAAAATCGAAATTATCATGCTGAAAATATGCCATAAATTTATCATATATAATATCTATGAATTGTCCTTTCTAAAAATTGAAGCATATAAAGATTGCATTTGAAACATCAGATAACATTAATCTCTTTGGTTAGTAAATGTATCTAAACTCTTATTTGACAACCATTACCTAAAAATTCTTTTTTTTACATATTTATTTTCAACCACACATTCACACAATAAAAATTTTCTCTACCTTTTAACAACAATTTTTTTTTTAAAAAAAAAAAATCACCATTCAAAACATTGTTTCCCCCAAATAATTGATGTCAAACAAGGGATATGTGAATCATGTTTTGAAATCTTGTTCAATTGTCTCATGCAATCTAGAAAATAGAATAATGCATCATTTATATTATTTTCGGCTTCTTAATTCATCCCTTAAAGGTGAGAAAACTTCCAATCAAAATGATAATCAGTAAATCTCGTTATTAATATCAACTATTGGGGTTTGTAATATTTTATAACAAGAGTTCAAACTAAATATAATCAGCATTCTTAAGGCCATTCTTAATGCACTATGGTGGAGTGACTGAAAGCATATTATAAAAAAAAATGTTTAGATGGCAAGTATTATTAGGCTTCGACTGTAATCTAATTATAGTGGGAGAACTTTGATTTCTATTATTATTATTATTATTATTATTATTATTATTATTATTATTATTATTATTATTATTATTTTCATTTTGCATAGAGGTGTATTGCATAAAAATAGCATTCTCTATGCATATATGAGAACTACTTTGTTATTAATATGAATGATCTAGAAATTAGTTGGAGGCATTTAACAAACTGAATTGATAAATCGTTTATCGTCATCTCCATTTCCATTTATTTAAAGTTTGAAATTTATGTCCGCTAATATTAACAAAACAAACCGTTTTCACTATATCACTCGTAATTAATTTTCAACATGAATTAGTCCCAACTTTAACTCGTGATGATCCATGACTAATTTTCAATATAGAGAACAAACATTGTATGGGGATTCATTGGATTGAAGTTATCCCAGTTCTTCAAACAATTATTCATGGAAAATAATGTCAATCAAACACACTCATAAAATTAATGCTTCTTCATGAGCAATAACTAAATATTTTTCTAAGAATATTGAAATTTAGGTATCATGACTTTAGTAGTAAGTAATATTCGGTTATGTAATTAATATAACTTTGTACTTCTTCAAAAGCAACAACAAAATATTTTTCTAAAATATTTATATAATTAAGTTGAGTTTTTTTAATGAATAATATTATATAGAACCAGTAGTACTATAGCACAAGTCTATGTGGCATACCATAAAGTCAATTAAAGGTAAAATTATATGATTCATTTAATTATACATCTCATTTTATAACAATCGGTGCCACACATACTAGTGTTGTAACACTAGTGGTGCAAAATAGTGTTAATCTTTTTTTAATAACTATATCTTATTCTGGAACAGTAAATATTACTAACCGCTACTTCTACTCATAAATTTGACAAATAACCGTAACCTTTAATTGAAGTTAATCCAACGCTCAATATATATTTCACCAAGATCATGAAAAACTTTGTTACATAGCTAATGAATATTACAATGCTCAATATATATTTTAATGTTAAAACTGGACCGGACTAGTAGGTCTAGCTTGTGAATCAAATAATGGACTCGTTTAATTTATATTAATTGGTTCATATGCTAATGAACCAGTTAAGAATTGGCCAAACCACTTTGTAATCATCAGAATCAGATGGGTTCGTAGAAAATTGAATTGGTTAAATCCAAAGAAATTTTTTTATATCACGTATATAAATACACACATATAAATACATACATATATATATGTATATGTACACATACATAATATATGTACACACACACACACACATATTATAAACTAAGGTTACGCTCTTCAGGAGCATTAAATTCATTGAATATATTACTAATATATTTTAACATAATATCCTCATTAACTGTCATATGTATAAATTTATGACTCTTTAGAAACAATAAAATATTTTGTGTGTGTGTGTGTGTGTTTTTTTTTGTTTCAGAAACCACAATATCAATTAATTTAATAAATCAAATATTAATTTATAAAACAACTACAAATGTATGTAGACACCTTTTCCGAACAAGATTAAAATAAATTTGGATTGATTGTAGACGCATTACACAACTAGTTTAATGTGTGAAGAGTAAATTTTCCATCACTATCAAATAAAATAGAAAATATTAAGTGTTGATAATGTGTTGTAAAATTAGGAGAAAAGTATCAGATCTCAACAAGAGTTACAATCTGGATAGAATGTATTCTTCTAGAGTAAGTAAGATTTATCTAAATATTTTAATAAGAAAAATAATTATCTATTAGGAAAAGAGAGTATAAAAGTCAATAACCTTGTGTGTATTATAATGAGAACAAATCCCATATTTATTATGAAAGATTAGGGATACAATGTAATAATTTCTAGAACTGTAGGGATACAATTATCATTTATTAATAAATTTATCATTTACAACACTCCCCTTGAATAACGCAATACAAAATATCTAACTTGTTAAAATCTTGTTTGATGAAAATTCAACAGGACAAAAAAATCAAACAAAGGAAAAAGAGTACAGATATTTTGGAATATTAAAAATAAATGTTATCTCATTAAAACGTTGGTAGGAAAACTCATTATTATAAAACATATGTAAAGGAAAAAGAGTACAGCTAATCACCCTGATATTGATCACTAAAAATTTTTAAATCGACGTATTCCAATCTCGTGAACCAATTTTTTGAATGTAGATGTCGACAGTACTTTTGTGAATAAATCAGCCACATTTTCACTTGAGAGAATCTGTTGAACATCGATGTTGTCATTCTTCTAAAACTTATGTGTATAAATTTTTTTTAGAGAAATATGGTCCATCCTATCACTTTTGATATAGTTTCCTTTAAGTTGTGCAATATAAGCTACATTGTCTTCATACAAAATTGTTGAACTAACTTTTGTTGAAGTTAATCCACCTAATTCTTGTCATAATGGGTCATGTCTCGCAACTATACACATTCTCTACCTGCTTTATGAATTGCAACAATTTCAGAATGATTTGTGAATGTCGTAATCAAAGATTACTTCACAGATCTTCATGATATAGTTATTCCTCTGCGTATAAACACATATTGTGTTTGTGATTTAACTTTATATAGATCAGAGAGATAACCCACATCTACATATCCCATTAAAACAGATCCCAATCTTTTAGAATAAAATAATTCCAAATTAATAGTACCTTTTCTGGTAACGTAAAATGTGTTTAACACCATTTCAATGTCTTTGAGTTAGTGTAGAGCTATATCTTGTAAGGAGATTTATAGAAAAATTATGTCAAGTCAAATGAAATTTGCAAGATAAGTGAGTATTACAATTACACTAAGATATGATACTTCACGACCAAGAACATTTTCTCCATCTTCAAATGGAATGGATATTTTTCACATCAAATGATTGAACAACAATAGGCCCTTGTTTGAGCCCCATTTTTTCCAAAAAAAATACATTTTAAACAGTGTTTTGACATCATTTCAACCACACATTCTTCAATAAAATATTATTACACGCAAATCCAAAACTTTTACTTAATTTTTAACCACACATTTCCCATCAATACACTATTCAAAAATTCATTTTTCTCCCCCAAAATGGGGCTCAAACAAGGCCTAGGTAATGCTAATGGATGTGCATTATTCATGTAAAAATGTATTAAATCTTTTTCCATATATATAGATTGATAAAACAAATAATCTTTCTGGGAAGTGCTCAATTTTTAACCCAAGACAAAATTTGGATTTTTCCAAATCGTTCATCTCAAATTCATTTTTCAAACAATCTGCAATTTATTGAGCTTTTCATGAGTTTCAATTAAATTTAAATCATCAACATACTGTAAATTCAATATTTGTTTTCTTTATGAAAACACATGGACAGATATTGTCATTTTTATAGTCTTCATTCGACAAATATTCGCTAAAGCGATTATCACATGAGTCCGGATTGTTTAAATCCATATAATTATCTTTGTAATTTGATTGAGTATATGGTTCTCTAGCATGTATCATTTGTTCCTTATACTTCAAGTCCTTTATGGACTTTCATGTATATGTCACTATCAAATGAACCATACAAATAGATAATCACTACATCCATAAGGCGCATATTGAGCCTTTATGGCACTGTCAAACTAATTAAGAATCTAAAAGTGATGATGTCCATTGCAGTAGAATATGTTTTCTCATAATAGATTTTTGGTGTTTGTGAGAAATTTTGACCTACAATTCGATCTTTGTATCTTGTAATTTCATCATTTTCATTTCTCTTTCGTACAAAAATCGATTTGTATCTTGCATGGATTACATTTTCAGGTATTCCAACTACATATCTAAACACTTCATTTTTCTAAGGAATTCAATTCTGCCTATATGAAATTTTCCCTTCTGGCCAAACGTTTCTTGTTGACAACCATTAAAAGCTATAGTTTAAGATTCTTGTTTTGCATAATATAAAGAGTCACGTTAAATATAAAAATATTAAATTATGGAGTCTTTTACGTTTAAAAGAACCACTACATCTAGACAGTCATCTTGATTATGTCTACTTCTTTTTTTGGCATGTCAATTAAACATAGCCATAGAAACTAGAAATAGAGCATTGGAGATAAACTCATGTGGACTTTGTTTATGTTGACCTACGGTTGACTTTTTTATTTTGATTATAATAAACAAATTATGTTTATTACTAACAATTGTATTTGAGTGATTATAGAAGTTATGACAAACATAGTAAATCGAAGACAAAAGGTTGCTTTTGTAGCTTTCGCAAAAATTGAACAAAGTAGTAGCCGAGCTACACAACAAGTCAACGAGCACTTCATCAAGTCAAAAAAATGAAGAGATTAGAAGAAATTAGACTTAGACACCTTGATCTCAAATGTAAAAGTAAAACACTTTAGTAGTTGGCAAATACATCATTTAAAGCTCAAGAAAGTCAAAGACGATTTTTTTGCATAAATGATTTTTTAAGGTATGAACCTAATTATACACTTTAAGAAATGTCAAAAATCTTGAAAAACAAGTTAGAAATATCATTCATGAGATTACACTATTTTAAAACATTACAGGAAGAAAAATTCTAACTATCAGACATAATTTTTCAGATGGCGGTGATGTGATGTTGACCGGGGTATCTAACATGGAGTCTAAACCTAACGAGGAGTGGATTCTCGATTTGGCATGTTCGCATTATATGTGTTCCAATCGAAATTTCTTTTAAACATATGATGAGGCTATCTAGCAAGGTGGAGTTGTGATGGGAAACAACCAACCTTGTTACAGGAATCGGTTGAGTCAGATTAAGGTTACAGGATGGGACAGTCAGAATAATTGCTTAGGAGACATGTTCCATACTTGAAAATAAATCTCATCCCGTTAAGTATCCTGGATGCAAAAGGGTATAATTTTTCTAGTTGAGGTGGAGTCTTAAAAGTTCGAAAGGGTGTCGTGGTTGTGCTGAAGGAAGGGAGTAAGTCTCAGTTGTACATCTTGTAGGGAAGCGCAGAACTAGTTAAGAGACATCTGGACAAGTTATTACCATGGTGTATATTCATTTTGGTACAGTATCTCTTGTGACTAGCTTTGGGTCAGTTTAGAACATTGTTAAGGGAAGTATTGTCGATTTTGCTTTGTCACCAATTTCAATGGATACATTGTGTTCAGTTGCTAGGGTTGGACTCATGGAGCGTAGGTATGGTGGTGTCAGTGATGTCTATAATGCTTTCGAGATCATTGAAGGTGACAATTCTAATAATGGGCCTTCTGATCAGGCATTTGGTGTGGTTTCTGCTACAGGGTGTGCTTCAACCTGTTTGGTCAACAGTAATTCCTAGGTGGAATTTTGGGAACTCGAGAGTAGACTTCAGGTGTTGCCTATGGACGTTATGCAGAGAAAGATGTTTTTGGTTATGTAGCGTTTTGGTTACTGTGTTGAGGAGTTTGACTATTACGATGCGGACGAACTTATTTCTCAGATGGAGAAATTTTGGGGCTTCGTTCATTGCATTGGAATTTGAATTAAGGTGGAGATTATTTGATTTTGTGCTCCAAATTAGGAAGGATTTTATTGGAAAATATTGTTTTTTTTTTTCATGTGATTTTAATGGAAAAATATTTTTTTTCTCAATTCCATATTATTTTTTATATTATTTCTATCTTTACGGTATGGTATACACCACCTATAAATAGTGGCGTTTTCTTTCAGTTTAATTCAAGCCAAAATTACCGTGTTGTAATTTTCTCTCCATATCGTTATAGTAAAACATCGTTTCCTCTACGTAACTCTCTTTGATTTCTTTACTTAAAAACTTGTTTTATCTTTGTGATCTTAATACATATTTCATACAATATTATTAATCTCAATCCTTGCATCGCTTTTGGGATCAACAGTTTCTCCCATCCATCTAGACCTACCAACTGTCGGTGGCAGTGGTTGAACATATATGGATTGTGCACAGCCTAAATGATGAACAGCTGAACGTTTATATTGTTGTGAAAAAATGCAATATTTTATAGCAAATAATTGTTTGAAACCAACACTAAGCTTGTGCTTAATGAAGAATATAAGAGTGATTTCTTGGTGGTAGGGCATACTATTTCTAAACAAAAGTCGCTTGTTGAAAGTTGCTCCTTCGCTATGTGTTGTTAAATAGTACAGAAATTCAACCATACATAGAGTATGTTTATTAAATATAGTCTTCGACAAATTTTAAGTTGTTCTACCATATTTATATTTTGACATATTGTATGCACCTAGGATGCATATGGATGAACTCAAGAGTTTTGACAAGTGACTAGAAAGAAAAGAGACTTTATTGTATAAGAAGTACATTGATTCTTTTGTTGACTGGTCGGATGATAAGTTGGAATATACATCAAAAAAAATATAAGTCTAGTTGTTCTATTAGTTATTTAACTTCTAACATTTTTAAAATAAAAACAGATCGAAGATCAGTTGTTGATGGACAATGTTTCGAACAATTTGACGTAGCTAACATGTAGTCCTAGATGTTGATCCATGGCTATCCTAGTTTTATCATAAATGATGTTTGATTTCAAACTAGAGATGCAGAAAAATCACGTCGAAACATTGGCATTTTAGTTGAAGTTGTGCAAGTTCGTTATTATAGAAATTTTTGTGATGTATGTTTCGTGTTCCAATATTCAAGTATGACTGAGCAAATACCGTGAATGGAATAAGAAAGGAAGATGAATTCACTCTGGTTAACCTCAATGAGGGACTCAAACAATTTGAAAATGATCCTTTCATCTTGACAACACAGGCGAAACAAGTCTTTTATTCAAGGTAGAATGAAACATTTAGTTGGTATGTCGCTTTGCAAGCACCACCAAGAGGCTTTCATGTGTCTTTTGGGAATAGATACTATTCCTGAGGTAACTATTCCACTAGATATATCACAAAGAATTCTAGATAGCCTTGATAAGGATGAGAATTATGAGGGTAGACGTCGAAGTCTTATTATGTGATACATAGAGTAGTTTGGAAACTAGCTTATATATTCAGTTTTTTTTTTATATATATTTTAACATGCGATATACCTAATATTTATATTGTGATGAAAAATTTAATATTTTGGATTTGTTAAGATCTCTAACCATTATTTCTTTTGATGTTGCAGATTTGTATTTTATCTCTAGGTCATCTTTTGAATCAATTGACAATCGTGAAACATATTGTACAAAATGAAGAAATCTGAGGTAATTGTGTTTTCTTATAATATGTAAGATATTTGTTAAGTTTTGGAAATAATTGCATTAAACTTTTGTTTTCATGTTGCATTCTTAAAGTTAACTAAACGAGCTTCCAAGAATTATAAACAGCAAAGAGCTGCAATTGTTGTGGCAGTTCGAGAGATCAATAAAAGACTACGATTGTCAAGTGAACCAAAAAATTCTATATCTTCTCCAATTAATGATTAGCAAAACATGCAGCCAATTAAAAAAAATGAAGAAGATCAAAGAAAAAGGGTCCAACCCAGGTGAAAATGGTTATTGAAAGTAGTTATTAGAAGATAGATCTCAAATTCAATGAATATGGGCAAACAGTTGGCCATAACTTAGATAAATTTGCTAGCAAGTACTAGAACATTTGCTGTTGTAATTAAAGATTGGCATCCAATTGATGGAAAAGGAAAAAAAAAATTAAACTTTGAAACTTTCTACAAGTATATTTCTTATTTACCTTTTAAGATTATTATGCTATATTCTTTTAAGACTTTAATTGTTTTTGTATACAAATACAGCAAAAGTTCAATGCGAATGATTGTTATAAAAAAAAAATAACAATTCCACGTATGGAAAAGTATTGGAGGACATTCAAATCAAGGTTAAGAAAACAAATCAGAACTCAAGTGGAATCATCTGTGAGTAAAGCACGCACTATAGTCCTTCTTAGACCAAAAAATGTTAAATTTGAAGAAATATGGAAAACATTTGTCGAAGATATGCTTTTGGCTGACTTTTGTGTGAGTATATATGCATATGAAGCTTCAACTTTTTATAATTATTTTTGTTTAATACTTTTTGGTTTTCGTAATAGGAAAAAAGTTCTAAATTTAGCAACATGAGAACATCTCAAAAGCTTTTCCACACTATGGGTCGAAAGGGTTATCCACGTATTGCTCATGAAATGTTAAAATTACAAACATATCTAATCTTGTTATTTGAATTTTTCCTATTCTAGTATACGTAATTACTAGATTTTATTGCTAAGAAAAAAAGAATCCAGATATAAAAGGATTGAGAACTAGAGTATGGACTCATGGACATCTTAGAAAAGATGGAAAATCGATAAATGAAGCAGTTGTATTACATCAATGTCCAATTAAGGATATTTTAATTTATTATATATACCAATTATTAGTATAAAATTTGAGTTCCATGAGTACAGAAAAGGATTGAAGTGTGTGCCCACTCAATTTATGATGCACCAACAGAAGACTCCATCTACGATGATGCTGTTGCTCAAATTTTAGGTCTTGAACCTCATGGAGAGTTAGAGGACTTGGATTTGAAGTTTGCACCGTCGAAAATAAATGGACAAATTCAAAGTAATGTGAGAGTTAAAGGTCTTGAATGTCAATTACAAACTCAGTCAGAAAGGTTAGGAGTGTTAGAAGATAAAGTTGAAGCACTGCTTAAGCCATCTCAATGGGTTATAATCTTTTACCATTATATATACTATGGTGATCTTAATATTGCCAATTGCATGTAGATTTACTTTTATAATTTTTATATTATTTTACAGAGCATGGAGAATAGGAGTTCATATGCTTTTACTCCTCTAGTATTCGTATCCTACATTACCAAGTGCTTGTTCAATATAAATCCGGTTTAAAGCATACCAATTTTAAAAATGAACATTTTTTTAGTTGTGAATTTGTAGTCACACCAAGGAAGTGTTACAAAGGAGGTATTGTATATATGGAAAATGCAAGGTGTCAACTATTGCATTGGTACATGTTTGAGGGGGAAAGTTTGTAGCGGAAGGGAAGATTGCACCAACAAACCCAAGTACAAAGGTGCATTACTTGCCACTCGAACGAGACTACTGGAATGTTTGGGATAAGGAAGTGTGTATGGGTAATTTGACCGTATACAGACCTACATCTGAATTTCGAACTCTTAATGAAGCCATAGGAAGTACTATTGCTTGGCCAAAGAGCACTATTAGACTTATTTGATTAATGTATATTTCCTAGACTAATTACATATATATATGAATCTATTTCCATTTTAGAGATCAATTATAATTCTATTTACATATATGAGTTATGAATCAAGCTTTGCTATCATTTCATAGAGTTCCTAGTATGCCTAAACATTAAACTTATTTGCATTAGAAAATTAGCAGAAATTTGTGTGATCCTCCTCTCACCAAGCTTGCCCCATTGTCAAATGCTTTAATGAGAGAGGCATGCAGCCATTGGTAGTTTTTTAGG
>NW_019228950.1:37006-49246 GCF_002742605.1 Olea europaea var. sylvestris
AAGTCTTCCATAAAAGCTGAAACTTTGCATTAAATCTGAATTTTTCAGGACATTTTTTATGGTGAGACTACTTTGTAGTTGTATATTTATGAGTCTAGTTTAAACAAAATTTTACAGTTCATAAAACGAAGTTATATTTTGTGAGAATCGAATTTTTCTGTGTGATTGCTAGAACTTTCTAATCCTAGAAACAGCAGAAGTTGTCTCAGTTTTGTACCTATTTCAACCCCTTAAGATTTTATTTATTTTATTTTTTTAAGAAAAAAATTGAGGTTTAGTACACTTATGTTGACACCTTCAGGATTACAAATATATAAATAAGCCAAGTTGAACACCGAGTGAGCTTTTATAGTCAATGAAGCTTGGCTGCCCACACCTTTTTTCCTAGATTTTTCTAGATTTAGACCCTATTTGAGATGAGAATTAAGGACTTTTAAATGTTGAAGCGATCTTGGAATATAAGCAAGATATGAAGTATTTTAAGTCTAGTTTTTTAATAGGGCTGTGCTTGATATACATAATTTGGGTACATAAGGGTGTCCATACCCATCACATGGGGTGGGACCCGTGCGAGTTGTATTACTCCAAAATTTTCATTAAACATTTGGCCAATATGATTCATGTATTTCATGCTAATTACATTGTTATTTGCATCAATTTTCTATTTGCTTTCTCTTAAAATGGTATATTCGATCATTAAGGCTTTATAATTTTTACATGGTGATAACCTTCCACTCCTCGACCTAGATGGTGAATTTTGTATTGAGCTATGATAGAAAATTAGGTTAACTAAATGTTGGAGATTGGCTTGGTAAGTAATGTAGTTTTAGAAAGGCCAAAAATTAGTAGCGACGAAAGTTCAAACTTTCCATTCGGATGATTGAGGTCACTTTAAACCCTAGATAGGTAATTGCCATATTTGGGACATAAGGCATGAATGACATGATCACGATGTAATAATATATGTTTTATATGATGTTATAAAAATGGAGGTGCGAATTGTTGAAATCAGCCGAGAATCGGGTGTCAATCTGGTAGGTAATCAAATGAACAGTTAAGGAATTGACTCTACAATATGTCTTGGTATTAGGGCAAGTAAAATGGATTTTTAAGACATTAAAATAAGCCAAGGACACTTGATTTACATATGCAAGTATAGATGTAAAATCAGATTTTGCTATAAGGAACACCTTGATACGTAGTACACGTCATGCCTACTCATTTATCTTTATAACGGTCAATTCCTTCACTCTTAAGCATTATTCACATCTACCACTCCTTTAGGACTTCTTGTATATGGTATATTATCCCTAAATTTCATAAAAACCCTCCAAGGATAAGTAGGAAATCAGAATTTAATCAAAGGAGACAACACCTACTCAACATGTCACGACTTGTCACTTTAACATCTAATTCCTTCAACCTTAAGCCTCCAACACGTCTTATAAGTCCTTAGCTCTTTACACAAGATAGTTATAACTCTTCTAAATCACATATGGTGCAAGGGAGAAGTCAAAGTTGGCTACAACTATTACCATTTGGCGATTCAATTATTTTGGGTTGTTGATGAATTTCATGGGGTTGATGTAATTGATACTGTTGTTATGAAATACACTAATTTGGGTTTCTTTGTATGTATAGTGATTATCGGACAAAATTTGTATATTCTATGAAGCTTAATATGTTGCGTGATGAGTTTTGTGGATTTGATGTCATACCATAAATTTTTTTCTTCGTCAGTTGCAGTGGTTGTTAGACAAAAGTTATATACTGTGTGAAGCTTAATGTGGTGCATCATGAATCTGGTTATGGTGTGAGGCCAATGATTAATGGTTAGAATAATATACGGTCTAGTTTTGGAATTGAAGTTTGTATTGTGAAATAGGGTTGAAGCTTAAGAAAATGGGGTTTTGATGGGAGAGACCGTTGATGTCTTGTAGGAAATATTTAGTAATGAGTAAATACTAATGATTAGTAACTTTGCATTCTGATGTAGAAATAAATATCCAATAGCATATTTGGAAGAAGGCAAATGGAGGGAAGAAAAAATGATCACATACATATATGCTCGGGAGAGATCGAAATGTTAAATGGATAAAAATGGAGTAATTTTTCTTCATTGCAGTCATTTCTTTCTTTTCACTTTAGGTATAATAGTCTTCGTTTTTCCTGTGCAGAAGGATTTGGGAACTCAACTGAATATTCCTACAAAATTAAATGAATTACCTATTCTTCTCTCTTATTTCATTTCCAATGAGGAAGCTCCCTACTTGCCTTCTGTTAACTTAGTTTTTACTCCAGAAAGTATCCACCTTCTGAGAACATTGAAAGCTCTTGTTTGTGTCCAGCTTTTATCATACCGAAAGCTTCCACAAGGAAAGAATGGAATTAACTTGGAGGGTGTGTGATCCTACACTGCTTAGAGAAACATAGTAGTAATCTTTGTCACAAACTATGTGAGTTTAGGTTCCTAAGATTTACTGAAAAACTTTTGTATTCCACTCTAAAACATGGGTTGTACACCCAATCGGAACACAAATTTATTGGTCAAATTTTCCTGAGAACTGGTGGGACAATGATGGATGTTTTAGTAGCAGAATTTCTATGTTTTCGTTATTCATCATTTGCTTATGTTTGTGCTACAATCTTCTTGTTTATTAGATTATATAAGATGTTGCCATAATTGTCTTCTTCAAGAGAGCTAATTTAGACTTCTGAATGGGCCATGTTCTCGTCGAGTCGCTTGGAATCAAATCTTCTGATTAAAGCTTGTGATGTTGATCCGATTGAAGAGAGCTATCACGACCCTACTACATCGTGATCATTTATTCCCGAACGATAGAGAATACAAAGCACTCAAGGCGCATCCTTTACTTGTTCTTTTTATTTTCTCTGTCAACATGGTATTACTCTTCAACTGTTTCGATGTCCAATTTTCATGTTTTAAATTTTCAAGAACATTTAACTTATGAGCCTATTTCACACATATTTTAGCAAGAATCAACAAGAAAGGGAGGTTGGAATGGGTGAAAAGCTCAAAATAATATCAACATATATGCCATGCAGAAATGTGCCCAGCTGTCCTGTTGATTTTTTGTTTTTAGACTTTCATGTCCAATGGATCAGTTGGGCTGTGGCATAAAAAATTTGTTGCAGAGGTCGAGATCAAAGATGGAACTTTCTGCATTTTTTAAGAAATTTTTGAGAACCCGGGGAAGTGATCAGAAAGTATTTTCGTAAGAACGAAACAGAAACTTGATTTTAGTTTCTGCACTGAAAGAAACTTGATGAGTAGTCCATTTTCTCTAA
Source organism: Olea europaea var. sylvestris (assembly GCF_002742605.1). Lineage (NCBI taxonomy): Eukaryota > Viridiplantae > Streptophyta > Magnoliopsida > Lamiales > Oleaceae > Olea > Olea europaea. Next base: position 40,316 of record NW_019228950.1, read on the forward strand.
TACTTTTCTAGTACTTGTCACATTAGTTTATCATGTAAATATTTCAATGTAGAGAGGTTTGGAAACTTGCATTTGTTTCATTTGAAGTTACTTATAGAATTTTGACATCATGTCCTCTTTCATTTTCCATGTAATCCAGTGTTCCATTGCTTATTATATTGTCATGTTATCCCTCTTGAGAGATAGACTCACAGGCCTACTGACAGGGTTAAAAAAGGGGGCTGAGGTGAAGCCACCTCAGCCCCTGTTTTTATCCCTGTTAGCAGGCTTGTGTGAGTATCCTCTTCTGCTTCATCACCTCAGCCCCTGTTTTTATCCCTGTTAGCAGGCTTGTGTGAGTATCCTCTTCTGCTTCATAATTGTTCACTTTCGTTCTATTCATTGGCTTATCTTTGCTATTTTTCAAATTGATGTTATATTTCTTCATTTTAACCTTTTACAGTTTTCTTTGCCACATTGCAACAATTGTACTTCAATTTTGAGTTGTTAAGTTTATTTTCTTTTTATAATGCACAGTTATTCGAGTTATTTTAGACACGACTTCAATTGCATTGTCGTGGTTCAACTTCATTGGTTTTTTCTTTACCAAGTTGAGATTAGCATACCTGGAATGATTGTAGTGCATTGATGATTTATGTGCGTCAATTGTTTGCAACCAAGTGATTCTTGGAAATGCGAAGTAAAGAGTTGTAGAGAAATAAAAACGAAATATTAATTAGTCACATGAATTACATTACTACAAGAAAGCTAATAATATTTAGTGAAAAGGTATTACAATGAGAGTTGTTTTTGAAACACTAAGGTTACATATGGTTGAGTTACAGGGACCGTCGACAGGGTTCAATTGACTGCAAAAGTATTATTGAGAAATGGATATTCCTGGCTTCCATTGTGTGTAGAGGGGCTAATCTGCAGCTGCTCTTCATACAGGTCAATTATGCCAACGTTTAGCGTTACACATTTTTGACCCAATAAATTCACAAATTTGAATAAGATTCACGAAATAACCATATAAGCACAAAATTTATGCTCACGGAGCTTGCACAAGGCCCTTGGTGCCTGAATTATAAAGCAACAGTATCTTATGTGAACCATTTTCTTTTAAAGTTGGAATCAATTTATACAATATAGTGACTTGTAGTCCCTAGTACTCGTGTTGGGGGCAGCTTACTCTAAAAAATTATGTATACTACAAACTCATTCTGTTGATGGCTTATAGGAAGAGCCGAGGAGCTGTGTATTCAATCCTTTTCGTAAGCTTTCGCTATGCTATTTACTTGCTTTTAATCTGCCTACTGCTTACTTTCTTCTGTATCAATTGTTTTAACTATGAGTGCTACCTGTCGGGAGGCCATATCTATCAATTCTCTTAGAACTAAATTAATTGGTCGGACTTGCAACTCGTGGTACGGGGTTTCCTCTTGAAGGACAATTTTAAGACTAAAGAGTGAATGACTAGTCGATGGTATTATTTTAAAATTAATCTTTTGACTCATGTAGTTGATCATGTTGTTATTGACAGATTAGGGATTGCTGAACACTTTTATCTTGTCTGTAGTCTTTTCATTAGTAATAATCATATTTCCATTTGATATATAGTTTATTTATTACTTGTCATTTTTTATGTCTAAACTAGGGACCAAGTAGACGGTTCCATCAATAGATTATAGGAATTGAAACTCTACTTAAGAGGATTAGATTTGGTTGATACGGTATAGGGGATACAAGACACTAGCCATCCTTAACTTTACTAGGTTTCATTTTATACCCTTAACTTTGTCTCTCTATCTCTGGTGTGCGTGTGAATTTATCCACTCAACTTACACACATTTTTCAATTTTCTGCTTTATCTTCTAATCAAGTGTAAGTTCAGCGTGTATTACGATCTTATTAATGGGTGTCAATTGAGCCCATCTTTCACTTTTCCCCTTCATCTTTTCCATGACATGTTAGGCCTGCAACACATGAATGAATGTCAACGGTTCCTTTCAAATTCCCTTAGCACTTGTAGGGCTTTACTACAAGATAAGTTAGGGAGCTACTATAACACTTTAGGTGAAGTTAATAGCTGCAAATTTGTTTTACCCAAATGATCTTTGTTTGCCCATTCACAAGAAGTTATTAGATCTTATTTTTTTGAGTAAGGACTGTAGTTTACTACTGCATTAGTGCTGAAGTTTTTCACAACACGCAATCAGAGTCATTTATCTGAAGAGCACAATCTATGATTTTACGGTTTATGCCAATATAATTATGAATCTCAGCTAAAGCTTATTAAGATTTTCTAGTTTACACTTTTCTTTTATGTTTTTTAGCAGAGAAGTTTGAACTCTTCATACTCCATTTTACAGTTTACGCCAAAGCTTATACCTCACTTTAATTGATATATCATAGCTTCATGCTCTTGTATTGCATGGAAGACTAAATAATTTTTCTCTATATGTTGGTTCTGTTCCTTTAAATTTCAGACAAACTCGATCTGTATTTGATGTGGTACTCACAGTTCATCGCAATATACAAGAAAGGGATATTGAAGTTGGGTGAAACCTTGGCAACTGGATCCTTCGTTCGCTTGACAAAATGAAGCCATCAGCTCAAATCCGAGTAAAGCACCCCTCAGACAGTACTGCAAACACAAACATAAAAAAGCCATTTAATAACTCGCTGCACCAGAACAATTATGGAGGGGTTCCCAAGTCCAGTTTAAGAAGTCAAGATTGGGAATTAGATAGACTCCTATTTACAGCAACAAGGAACATGTGGCCGAAACCCTTTCCTACCATAGCAATAATGATGCCACCAATGCTGCCAACTAGGAGTGAATATAAAGTATAGGCAATTAAGCACAGGAGGATCTGAGGCTTTTGCTGTGGATTTGGGAAATTTTGGTTTTGGAGTGCGAAGGAATGATATAAGGCAATGGATTCTGCAGAACTAATCTGATGACTCCTCTTTGATTTTATTTTGTCTTTAGCAGATCAATGATTTAGACTAAACACTACAACGTTTATGTGCATTGCTCGGTGAAACTAGGATTGATAACTCTTTTCTTTTCGATTTTGTTTACCCTTGCTCGAATTTTTCATTGATTTTCCTCCTTGGATTTATGTAAATTCCTTTGAGACTGATCATTTTTCTTATATATGTGTTTGTGAGAGACCATAAGAACAAAATAATCCTTTTTCTGCATAAATTTGAAGTTCGTTATAAGAATTCTTTTATGTCGTCTTCAAACTTTTGCTAGATCTTTTGGAACATTTAAAACAATTTGATTTTAAATGCATATTATATGTTTGGTCTATCTTTGAGAAAACATGTCAAATATTAAATAATCGTTGTTTTGATTTTTTTTTTTTTTGTAAACTATGTTACACAAAATCAAAGAATTCATTGTCAAAGGAAAAGCTGTGCAAACGCTATTTCGTTTGTATTCGTTTTAAAGACATGGATAAAATTATTATTTCCATCTATTATGGAGGCAAATGAGAACAATATAATAATCGATATAAAAGTGACAAAATTATTGTTCCAATGGAATGTACATATAAAAATCATGTTAAAGTGACATTTCAGAAGCTAAGTTTTAATATTGTTAAGAAAAGAAAATTTCATCAATAAAATAATTGGTGTATCCTTATATTTATGCATAGACTAAATTTGACAACAATTTTATGAAGTTCAAAGTGCATCTGACAATTTTTTTTTTTTTTAAAACTCTTCTACACTATTACATAAATTATGATAAATAACGCGTGCCAACCATTTCCAACCTTTCTCTGGTAGTGTCGAAGTAGGCATAGGAATAAATTATGGGGGTAATTCGGGTTTAGTAGAGAAACTTTAATTCGACCATAGTCCTTCCATACAAAAACATGAAAATGCTTGTCGTAAGGACAATATAGTGGATCTCCTACAATACATCATCTCAAATCATGGACGGAATATTTCTTTCAACTCTATCCATGATTTTCATCTGTAAAAACTTCGAAGTTTTTTATACACAAATTTAGACTTAATAGTTATAATTATCAAAATAATTTGGGGAAATATTTACACACATCTCCTTTCTCCATGACCGTGGAGACAAGTCAACCAAGTACCAAAAACAGATGATTTTGGCCGATAACTTAGGTATGTTTCAAACTTGGCTTAGTTAAGCACTATGAAATACAAGATTCCAAAAAGCCCACAAGTTTCAAACATCATTGGTAGTGTTGTCATACAAATCTAGCCAAAAGAAGCTGGTATACATGCACGAGAAGATGCCTTGAAGAAACTTTCTTCTATTGTGCAAGTTTCACCAGGATAACTTCTTTGGAAACAAATATCCCATCCTGTAAAAACCAAATTAACATCACTCATTTGAGTATTTGATAACATTCTACAAAATATGGTTCTTGACTCTTATACTACTATCGATTGAATTATAGTTCGAAAATTTACTGTCATCATACCAAATATGTAATTTCCAACATTTCGAATTGAGAACTATATAATTCTGATGTGTAAAAATCATTGTCTATTATAAATACAATCAATCAAACCGTTTCTCTATATAATTATAAAGACACTACAAAGAAATGAGTTCATACCTAATAACAAAACTACTAAGCCCCATAATTATCAAAGGCAGCAGAGGTAATAGCTTGTGAAAACTCCGAAAAACTATTCCTCCCATCTCCATCTATATCAGCCTCTCTAATCATCCCACTAAGTTCTTCTGCGGTCAAGACATGGCCGAGTTTGGCCATGCAGTGAGCCAACTTGGCCGTCCCCCAGAACCACACCTGTAACCCAAGTCAATTCGCAAGGTATCTTGAATATATTCATTTCTTTATTTTCCGATCACCTAGAAGGGACAAGATAGAAACAATTAATTAAAAGACTTTTTATAGAACAGACATATCAATATCCTTGGATCATACCTTTTGTTTAGAATTCTCTCCAGGGTCCATAATTGCCTCAAAAGGTTTTCCTAATGACATTATAAAATACTCGGAATGGCCACATGCGATGAAGATTTTTTGTGAGCCAAACTTGGCAGCCGTTATATACCCATTTCCATCCTTGTCAAATACCCTAAACAGTTGCCTTCATTGCTCCTCCATGTAAGGTGATTTCGACGACAGAAGCTCCAGTGCAACCAATGAAACAAACTCCGAGAATTCCACTAACCCATTATTGTTCTTATCCGCTTTTCGAATAAGCGAATTGAGTTGATCTGAAATTTTCTCAGAGCTCCGACAACTGTTCATCGTCTAATTTCACTGGCTCTTTACTACCCATCTTTTATACAAAAATATATTAAACACCAATCTTTGTTTCAAAATGGCTGTACTTTTTATTCAAATCAAATGGCATTTCGATAAAAAGAAAATATTCGGAAATTTTTTATCTCTTGAAACTTTGTTGTGTTCACGTTTCCTAGTAATAAAAACGTTACAACTTAATAATTCAAATTTAAAATCACGGCTGCAATTTAAGAACTTGTCCTTTTAAACATGGCTGCAATTTCAAAAATATATTTGAAGCAATATATTTCAACTTTACTATACATAATGCAAACAATATTATATATCTAATTTGTTGTGCCATAAATAACTTCTTTTAGGGTGCATTTGGTGCATCTAAGTATACCATGCTTAATAATTCAAATTTAAAATCGTAGTGAATAATATTTTAACGGATTACAATGATTGAAGTTAGTTATTATTTCTAAATTAATAATATTAATTTCTCAAACGTTGTAATCCGAATTCCAGTCTTACTTTTAATTTTTAATTCAATCAAATCTTATATTATTAGATAAAAATGTTGTTCGAAAAAAAAATTACAATATCTCAATACCAACATATTATATTTTTGCAGTTTTTCTTTGCCTCTCATCTAATTACCAACTTTTGTGATTGAAGAAACAACATTTTGTTGTCAGAATTTTTTCAGATGTTGTTGTAGTATTTGCTGTTGGAAATATGCCTTCAAAGGAATGGAGAAGAAAACAATGTAAAAGTAACAAAAAGGTGAAAATGAAGATTAAGAAGGCCGAACACGTAATCGTTATCTTCAAATGATATTTACCACCTCTCAAATTGAAATTTAGTGATCATAGAGTTTTCGGCAATGATTTGTAGGATTAATCAAGCCTTGTCAAGGATTTAACGCTTAATCACTTGTGAAATCCTTAAAACTTAAGAACACAAATGGTATGCATATGATTAAAAGAAAAATTGGCTAGTATTGTGGAATGAAAGTTAATCACAAGTGTTTTCAAGTGTTTTTTAATTGATCACCAATCACCTATATATAGGCTACAAAAACACTCCATGAATTGATACCAAATCAAGACAAAAAGCCACCAAAATCCAAACCAAATTGATCATAACGGCTAGTGAAATGTTCTATGCAACCACATAGGACGTTCCTGTGCGGTCACATAGAACAAAATCATATAGAGAGTTTCCTCCTGGCATGTTACCACGCGACTGCAGTCCGTATAGGCCAAAATAATGGCTTTTGGTTCGACCTTTATTTCACACACACTGTTCCATTTATTGATTTTGAACAACTTATAACATCTGTTTGGTCTATTTTTCTTCCTTTTTGCCATAGTCCAATAGAAAACTGTCGAATGTATTCTATAAAATTTCTAATAAAATTTTTCTATGCACATGACATAAATGTTGAAGAAAATATTGTGGCAAATGGCAAAGGGGCGTGGCACAAATGACGGACATTTCGCGAAGGTGGGCATGTCTTTATTGCTGTTGTATACATTTTTTTACTTTGTTAACTCCTCATTTTTTGTTATTTTTTCTTTTTTATATATAAATTTGCACTTTATATAAATTGCTTACTCAGTCTTCAATATTCATTCCTTCATCAATGCTAATGAAAAGAACTAATTGTCTTTAAAATAATTGTAAACTTACGAGATAGTTATTAATATTGTTGTAAATAGTAAGTTTATTAGTGAATGGTGTTGTATCCCTGTAGCACTAAAAATTATTATCATTGTATTCCTAATTATTTCCTATAAATATTTAGTTTTAGTTTTCATTATAATACACACATATCTATCGATTTCTATTCTTTCTTCTCTTTTTTCTCTTTTCCTAACATTGACATCATGAAAGCTTAATTTTTCAAAATTTAGTAAATGTACAAATTTTTTCAAACATAATTATATATTACATGTGTCGAAATCAATTGGTACATATATTCTGATTGACACAATTTGAGTCATTAGGTGTACCCTTTAGTTATCATGCTGTGCTGCAATAATCTTATGAATATGAATTCGGGTTGATTTCCTACAATCAATGATTGCCTTTTTCCTTTATAAAATTGTATATAACTTTTACGAGACGGTCTAAAAATGTATAGATAACAAATACATCAATGTTTGAATATCTATTGAGCCAAGATGTTTCCATATCAAGGCAATTCTTAAAAATATTTTTGGTAAAATATTTGAAGATGTTTGGAGGGTTAACTTGAGGAAGTTTTTCAGTACATTGAACGGCTTTTTTGTAACTTGAAGGAGTGGATGATGATGCCTTTTGTTTGAGTTTTTGATCAGGTTTTTTGACAAGGATTGAAAAGGTATTTTTATCATTACTAAATCTTCAAAATATTTCTACCCAAATGGAAATTATTCCAAGACCAAGCAGCAACTCTAGGCCTTATAGGTCCTCCAAGAAACACTCTCGAGAGAGTAAAAAAGTAATTTTGAAGAAATTAATAACTAATTTGTACTTGGCTACGATACCATTGTTAGCATAGCAATACATGAGTAATAAGCAAACAAAATACATATAATTCAAAACAAAATACTTATAATGAAGACTGACTAAACTCTTTGTAAAATATTCCTCTATGAAGTTGTCACCTCCATTATTTTGGATTGATTGAGACTCCTTTCGTCCTTCGCTTATTTTATCGAGATATTGAATCTTGGTAAAGATATGCTGTAGTAAGATTTTTTCCATATCTTCATTTCGTAGTGTGTAATCTTCATTGACATTAGTTTTTGAACTGGATTATGAAGCCTTTTTACCCTTCCCAACAAAACACTCATAGTTAAGACTTACGTAATTTTACTGCAGCTTCAAACTAGGAATTATCCAGGTGATATAGAGCATAAAAGAAAATACAAATATGAAAGGAGTTTTTCCTCGGTATATTATATTATATCCCTATCTATAGAGAAATTCAGACTTGATTCAAGTCTTCAAAATCTTTAATCTTCAGACTTGACAGGGTTGAAATATAGGGTAACATCAACTTTACTTTATTTCAAAGACTTTTCATACAAGATTCCTCTACAAAGTAGATTCCACAGTAAAGTTGTCTCCTCCTTTATTTTGGATTGATTGAGACTCATTTTGTCCTTCGTTTATCTTTTTAGGATATCAAATCTTGTTAAAGATATATGCTACATTAAGATTTTCTTCCACATCTTCGTTTAATGGAGTATAATCTTCATTGGAACTATCATTGTTTTCAGAACTTGATTCTAAATCAAGTAAAAAATAGCTAAAATGTTCATAAATGATAAATCCGTGAAATGTGCCAAAACGAGCAAGACATATGAAAACGTACATGTGTAAATATTTAATAATATGTGCAAACTTGTTAGAATATACCAAATTCATGATACCAAAAGGCTTTAATATTTTGTCAAAATATCTCAATAATACTCCAAAATATCTCAAAAATTTACCAAAAGAAGCCGAAATATACTGAAATGCAATAAACATACCTTACCTTGTTTGACCCTTATTAATTTTCATTCCATAACATTCTATTTTTCTCTCTCCTATTTTCAACCGCACAATTTTTCATAAAATAATATTCACTTAAATTGAAAACTTTTCATTCTTTCTCAACCACTCATTAAAAAAAAAAAAAAAAAAAAAATTTTCCCCCCCA
>NW_019228950.1:49963-66923 GCF_002742605.1 Olea europaea var. sylvestris
AAAAAAAAAAAAAAAAAAAACATTTTCCCGCCCATTTGAGGGAAAAATACTCTGAAATGCACCAAAATGTATATGAACACGCAAAATGGGCCCTCGAGGAAAAATGTACTATGGCATGACAAAATACACCCACATGCAAAACATAACAAAATCAACCAAAACATACCAAAAATGTGAAACTTACAAAAGTTTGTCAAAATATACCAAAATGCATGAAATGTATCAAGAGCAAAATATTTCAAAATGCTCCAAATCATACCAAAAGGAGCAAAATGTAGTAACATAGCAAATCGCTCTAAAATGCTTATTTATTTACTAGAATAAGCTAAATTTGCAAAACCAGGTCAAAATGTTCAATAATGCATGAAACAAGAAAAAGGTAAACATGGAAAATATGTGAAATATACAAACCCTCCAAAATGTAGCAAAATGGGATAAATTTTTGGCAAAACTCTTCAAAATTACCAAAATATGCAAAATGTGTGAAACAAGCATGAAATGAACCCAAAAAAAGCAAATATACCAAAACATGTGAAATGTACAAAACGAATAAAAATGTACTGAAATTCATGAGATGTATAAACAAATCAAAACCCATGAAACTGCATGAAATGTAACAAAACTTGTAAGAAAATGTGTTAAGTGAACAGCGCCAAAGCACAACAAATACGTGAAGTGCACAACAACGAGCAAAATCTACAAAATGCGTCAAAATATAATAAAGTGGGAAAAGTGCTAAAATGCTCCAGAATATACCAAATTCAATAAATAAATAAAAAATTCAAGGAATGTACCAAAATATATGAAATATACTTAAATGCACAAACTGTACTGAAAATCTTCAGTATTTACTAAAAGACTAGAAAATGTACGAAAATATGAGAAATGTACTAAAATAGTATAAAATGTACCATAGTGTGTGAAATATAGAAAAACGGGTAAAAAAAAAAAAAGTACCAAAATCCTCGAAACGTACCAGCATGTCAAATGTATTAAAATGTGCCAAAATGTACCAAAAATTACTAAAATGTTATAAAAATGCATAAAATATGCCAAAGAGCTTAAATATTTACCAAAACGTTTGAAATCTACTAAAACACACAAAAATATACCATATATATAATGCACGTAATATACCAAGACTCCCAAAATGTATCGAAACGCTCTAATATAAAACCAAAATTTAGCGTAATGTGTATAACCCTCCATAATGTAATGAAACATGTGTTCAAAATGTGAGGAATGTATACAGCACATCAAAATGAAAAAAAAATATATATACAAAAGTACATAAAATATACCAAAAAATGCCTAACAAAATGCATTGAATTGTGCAAAATGTATACAAAATAAAGAAAAAATGTGCCACAAGGAGAAATGGACTAAGTTTCGCTAAAACATACACACTTATGTGAACCCCATTGCATGATGTACCCTGAAAGATTTGATTGATACGAACCCAAGAAAACTGAAATTAGTGTATTGTGTCTGATAGGGATGTTAAGTTCCTTAGACACTTTTCGAGAGTTTTTTAGGGTAAGTTGGGAAATAATCTTTTATTTTCTACATGTCACCCACAGATAGAGGGATAAACTGAGGTAGTTAGTAGAACTAACTCAACTTTTGCGCACTATAATCAATAAGAATTTGAAAAGTTGGGAAGATTGTTTACAATTTTTATAGTTTGCAGATAATTTCATTTACAACTTCTTATTCTCCATTTAACATTGTGTATTGTTTTAACCTACTAACTCCATTGGATTTAAGTCAAACACAAGTTGATGAAAAAAGTAGTTTAGATTGGAAGAATAAGGCTAAATTGGTAAGGTCAATCCATGAGAAGATTCAACTTCATAATCTAAAAGCATTTTCTTGTTCAATACCCTAATGAAATTTAGCATTTTGTTTTTCACAATCTCAGAGAGTGGTGTGGCAAGTGTCATAAAATCTTTAAATAAATCCATATAAAAACTAGCTAAAAATGGAAACCTATTATCTCAGCTTTTAGGTGTCGGCCACTTCTTGATATCTTTTAATTTCTATTCATCTACTTCAAAACATGTTTTATTAACTACCTAACAAATAGAAAACTTCTTTTTCATGCAAAATGTCCATTTTTTAATATTAGCATAGAGTTGTTCTTGTCTCAAAACAACAAGCACACATTCAAATGCTCAATATGATCATCAAAACTTTTGCTGTGTTCTAGAATAAAAAATAAATAAAAATACCTACTACATATTTGCCAATAATTGCACATAAAAAATGTCATTAACCTCATGAAAGTATTAGGCACATTAGTAAATTCAAATTGAATAACTAACCACTCATAAAATTCATATTTAGTCTTAAAATCAACTTTTCACTCATCTTCTTTCATTTTAATTTGGAGATAGCCACTTTTAATGTTTATCTCACTAAAAATACATGATCCAAGAAATTCATCAAACATATCATCTAAGCTCCAGATGTGGGATAACAATATAATACATACATATTGTTGACTGTGCCACAATCAGTGCACATTCTCCAGGTTTCATCCTTTTAGGCACAAGTGGCACTGACACTGCACACAGACTCATGATCTCCCTCAAGTACCTTTTGCCCATCAACTCTTTGATTTTCCTTTAAAGCACCTTTATATCATCGGGATTACTTCTATAGGCTGTTCGATTTGAAATAATAGCTCTAGAAAAAAATCAATTTGATGTCCAAGGTGAATGGGTGGCAACCCATTAGGCATTTTCTTAGGGAATACGTCCTCAAATTCCTGAAATGAAGAAGCAGCAAACTTGGGAGGGGTTGGTTAGTTTTTTCAAGATTAAGGATCAATCATTGTAGACCAGCAATATTTTGTTTTCCATGAAAGCCCTTTTAATTTCACCCTCGTTTGTGAAAAGGTTCACTTTCATTTTTCCTATTCTACATGTAGGCTTTCTATCTTTTTTCTCTTCTGGCTCTACTATTTTTTCATTATTTTCACCCAACTCTTTATTTTCTCTCTTAATCTCTTTTTATTTTTAAGTTTTAGTTTCACTCTCATTTTTCCTCTCTTTCTTTTTCTTGTCTTCCTACCTTTTAACTTCAATTAGTACTCATAGACCGGTTTTGGTACTAAAGAAATAAGAGTATTTGATTTTCCATCCTTGATAAAGCTATACCTATTTTTAAAAGTCAACCTTCCTATCATACTACTATGACTTTCCAAAAAGATATACACGGCATGCATTAGAACTACATCACACGTCACCTCATCACTCTACCTCCCAAATAGGAAATTCATCGAGACTTGCTTGTTAACCTCAATCTCTCCACATCCATTTAACAAACTACAACTTATATTGACATGAACGTGGCAACAGGAACTCTAGAACACACTGATGAATGCAACGTGTGACACCTCATACCTCAAAATTAGTTATATTAAAATTTAGGGTCTTATCAAGTAAATGGTATAGTCCAGGGACCTAATTGATAAATGTCAAATATTTGGGGATTAAAGTACAAATATATGAATCTCAAAGTGATAAAATCTCTAAGATATTGTGATAAGTTTAAATAAATAAATTCGATTAGATATTATGATTATTTTTAAATATTCAACATTATCATAGATTCTATTAGATATTACGATTATTTTTAAGTATTCAACATTATCCAAATTTTAGATATTATGGTTATTTTTAAATATTCAATATTATCACAAATTCTATTAGATATTATGATTATTTTTAATTATTCAAATTATGTTGGACATTATGATTATTCACATTATCACAAATTTTGTGGGATATTAAGATTATGTTTAAGTATTTAAATTTATTTAAATAAATTACGAGATTTATCCTATATGCATCATCAGCATACTGTATGTGCATGATTTTCAAGAAATTTACACGTCACTTTTTCTCTTCTCTCTCACAACCCATCTTACACACAAGCATATTTCACATTACAAAAATCTTTAGTACTCATGCTGTTCAAGAAAACTTTGGAGTGGAAACCAATCAAGCCAATTTATTCGATTACCTTTATTTTTCCACACAACGGTAAGTATATACGTGTTGTTATGCTGCATTTTTGGAAATATGTTTATGGGTCCATATGTATGTTCTAACTTTTGGATCAGAGTTCTAGTAGCGTTACGCATGTATAACTCATACCACCTAAGTTTGGTATAGTTTTGTGTCTCCTTTATGCAAATTCTATGATTCCAAAGGTTATATGATTATAACTTATGAACACGTATATACTTATTGAGATTTTCTCACCTTTATGTTTTTCCCTTTTTCAAGTAACTAAGTATTGGAAAGATTGAAGTTTGGACTTGGTCGTGGTGGTGGAAATAAATTTTGAAGTTTGTTGCATTTTCCTTTTGAATTGATTATTTTAAGTAGCATGAACAAGTACTTTTTTTTTTAACTAATAGTAAGATAAAGATTTATTGGTTACAAGTTTAAAAAGTTCACCACGGGCAACGACAATCGTCCAAACTTCAATCTCCCAATCAGGTAGAAAAATATGTGTAATTTATTTACATTAAATGGCTTGCTAAATTGTTAAGAATTTATGTGATTATTATGAATGAATAAGTATATTCTTTACCATGTAAAATATAGATTATATTTTATTTTTTTTCAACGGTAGCAATATAGCAAAACATGGATAAAAAAAAGTGTGATTTTATGAATATATGTTTATTGTTAATATTGCAAGTTACAAAATTGAAAATTTTATGATATTATATTATTTTAGACTAATGATTTTGTTAGAAAAGTTATCAACCCATGAGAATAGTCAACCTTAGAATATCTCTTAAATAAATAATAGTCTAATTAAAAAAAATATATAATAATAATATTAATAAAATAAAGAAATTAAAAGAAGGGCCTTTAATTACTCCCATCCATTTTATTGTTTAAGTTTTCTTGGTTTGGGTGTTTGTGAAAACTGGAGGGCTTTGTCAAAAGTACCTAAATTGTCCAAAGCAAGCTTGGGATTTAAGCAGTTCGTTGTGACCCCCTCCTTACCCGGAAAGCCACTCAGTTAAACGATATTCAAATCAATAGAACGAAAAATAATATTACAACTCCATCTTTATAAAACTTATTTTCTGAAACTCTTAAGAACGTTCCATTTTAAAAATCATATATTTCAAGAAATTCCTACCTTACAAAACTTCTATTGTTAGAAAACCCATCAAAAATATATATATCCATTTTTAGAAATTTTCATTTTAGGAAAACTTCAAACTTCTAAATTGAGTAAGTTTATTCTCTTGAAAATCCTGGATATGAATAATGATATGTAAGCCTTTCATAGATGGCTAGAGGTCCAGCCCAAACAAGAAGAGAGATGATTATGAAATGGAATCGATCAAGGTTCTTGCACCTCCTTAGGTTTTATACAAGGAACCCAAGCCACAAACGTAGAGCATTCGGATGCTATTGAGGCCATTTATTGAGAGACTTGACTAAATGGACACGAGTTTAACAGAGATTGGGCACTTTTTCCTCTACTTAGAACCCTTATCGGATATTGGAAAGACTTCGCGGAACAACTTGATGAAATGTATGACCGACAAATATCTGTCAAACACCTTATTAAGAGCCTTAGAAAAAAATGGAGGATCAATGGCGAGGATTATAGGGTTATTGAGAGGCTTGAAGGGTATGAACCAGATCATTTTCGACGTCAGCCTCGTATCATGCCCAATGGGAATGGTCACGAGGAAATACCAGAGGTAGACAATGAGGGCAACATAATAGAGTATGTGCCCAGAGACTCTAGGGAGGAAGAAAACTCTTCGGAGGACCCAAAACCAAGCCATGATGAGAGCACTGGGAAAAACTACTAGATTATAGCTTGCAATTTTCTATGTTTGCCTGGACGCTTGGTATACCTTGCAATCGTTTTTCCTACTAGATTTTTCTTTTTCTTGGATGTGGGGTATGTCTACATACCTTTATGAAATTATGAAAATTCTATGAATAAAATACACTAGTTTTTCCTTCCAGCCTATTACTTATTGCAATATTATTTGTTAAGGCTATGGCATCCTGAGGTAGGAGACCAAACAATGACGAACAGTCCCAACTAGCTAGTAACCCCAACCTAATGGCGTTGACCCATAGTTTGCCCAACAATTTCTCACTATGATGCGTACGTTCGTCCAAGAGATGACGACACCGCAACAAGCACTACCACCACCACTAGTGCAGCCACCTCAATCGCAAGCACCAATGGTGGCAGAGGACACCAGGAATACTGCTACTGTTGTGGTAGAACTTTTTAGGAAACAACCACTCCCAACCTTTGAGGGTGGTATAGATCCATTGGAAGTAGAGGATTGGTTGGTCAGAATAGAAAGAATTTTTGATCTCACTAACTACCCCGACTTTAAGAAAGTTATTTGTGCAACATTTATGCTTAAGAAAGGTACCATGCGTTGGTGGGACTCAACCTCAAGGTCGAGGGCCTGTGGACACATCTTGACGTGGAATGAATTTAAGGAACAATTCCTAAGAAAGTACTACCCCACAAGTATCCGCAATCAGAAGGAGAGGGAATTTCTCAATTTAGTTCAAGGGTCAATGTCTTTAATTGAGTATGAGTGAAAATTTGAAGAGTTATCCCATTATGCCTCTAACCAAGTGAACACTAACGAAAAAAAGGCAAGACATTTTTAAGAAGGGTTGAGAGATGGTCTAAGCCAGACATTGGTAGTACTTCAACTAGAAACCTACCATGAAGTGTTAGCAAGATCACAATTAGCAGATTTCAAGCATCACACTAGTGGAGAGAACAAGCAGAATGTATAGCCAGAAAAGCGGAAATGGGAGGACTATAAGGGAAAAGGAAAACTGAATTTTATAAAGTATAAAGGAGACCCAAGTACAAACAATTATCAATTGTATCCAATTTGCGGCAAGTGTCAAAAGCGTCATGCTGGAGTGTGTCTCATGGGTATTGGTGTATGCTTCAACTGTGGTGAAACAGGCCATATGGCAAAAAATATGCCCTAAGGGACAGAAGTAGAAACAACGACAACAACAGAAGCCTAGGAATCCCCCTAGAGGCCAAGCTCTATGCACTCACAGAGCAGGAACAAGGGTAGGACCACAATGTCTCCAGCTCTACGCATTCTTTTATATCTCATAAGTTTGTGAGCAAACTTAATGCACCTAGTGAATATGTAAGTACTCCCTTAGAAGTTGCTATGCCCTCAGGAGAAGTGTTAGGTGCAGATCATATAGTGAAGATAGCTAAGGTAAAGATTGATGGTAAATCCTTAGAGACGAACTTTTATGTCTTGAACATGCAAGAGTTCGATGTGATTTTGGGAATGGACCAGCTTTCTGAGAATCACGCAACTATTTTGTTTTTTTGAAAGGAAAGTCATTGTTAAGCAACCTGGAGATATAGAACTTCGTCTTTCAGTAACCAAGACAAAATCCCTACACCGTATTATTTCAGCATTGAAGGCTAGAAAACTCTTGAAGTCAGAAGGTTGTAGGGGATTCTTGATGTCAATTGTAGCTAAGGAAGATGAAGAGCTAAAGGTAAGTGATGTTAAGGTGGTACAGGAGTTTCTTGATGTCTTTCCTGATGATTTAAATAAAATGTTGCCAAAACGTGAATTGGAGTTCACGATTGATGTAGTTCCTGGCTTCGCGCCCAATTCTAGGGCTCCTTATAGGATGGCACCAAAGGAATTATAGGAACTGAAAGCCCAATTAGAGGAGTTATTGGGAAAAGGATTCATTCGACCCAGTGTGTCACCGGAGGGAGCGCTAGTGTTATGTTAAGAAAAATGATGGAACAATGAGGTTGTTATTGATTACCAAGAACTGAATAGAATTACTATCCAAAATAAGTATCCACTACCTAAAATTGAAGATTTTTTTGACCAACTACGAGGGGCGAAAGTATTTTCAAAGATCGATTTGAGGTCAAGATATCACCAGTTGAGGGTCAAACCCAGTGATGTCTCAAAGACTGCCTTTAGAACTCGATATGGTCGCTATGAGTTTCTAATTATGCCATTTGGCTTAACAAATGCTCCTGGAGTTTTCATGGACTTGATGAATCAAGTTTCCCATGAATACTTGAACACTGCCATCGTTTTCATTGATGACATTTTGGTCTAATCTCAAAGTGAAGAAGAACATGAAACACATCTAAGAATTGTGTTAGGGATCTTGAGAAAGGAAAGGCGTTTTGCAAAATTCAAGAAGTGTGAATTTTGGTTGAAACGGGTAGTATTTCTTGGACATGTGATCACATCACAAGGAACAGAGGTAGACCCCAGTAAAATAGATATAATATTGAACTAGTCTAGGCCAACCAATGTAGAAGAGATTCGCAGCTTTTTGGGTTTAGCATGATACTACAAGAGGTTTATTGAGGGATTTTCCAAAATATCCGGACCATTAACACAGTTGACTCGTAAGAGTATAAAGTTCGAATGGACGGAAAAATGTGAACATAGTTTTGAAGAGTTGAAAAGAAGATTAGTCAATGCACCAGTGTTAACCATACCTGAAGGATCAGAAGGTTTCGTTATCTACAGTGATGCATTTAAGCAGGGTATTGGATGTGTTTTGATGCAACAAGGTAAGGTAGTTGTTTATGCATCGAGGCAGTTGAAACCTCATGAGCAGAATTATTCTACACATGACCTAGAACTAGCTGCGGTAGTTTAGGGAGGAAAGTATGACATCTATATTGAACACAAGAGCCTTAAGTACATCTTCACTCAAAAAGAGTTGAACATGAGGCAGAGGAGATGGCTTGAACTAGTAAAGGATTACGATTGTGAAATTCATTACCACCCGGGCAAGGCAAATATAGTAGCCGACGCCTTGAGTAGAAAGACAATGGGACAAGTGGCGATGTTAACAGTACAAAGGCCTATATGGAAAGCATTTGAGAAATTAAGTCTTGAAGTGGTAGCTACAGCTTCCCCCGATTCTATTTCTCGAATGGCAGCATTGCAGTTCGACCGACTCTCCGTGATCGAATTAAGAATCATTGAAAGGGTGATCAATTCTTGGACTTTATCAAAGCTGAGATTGACACAGAGAGAGGAAAGATTTCACCATAGCCAAGGATAAAGCATTATATTATCAAGGACGCCTGTGTGTACCAGATTTCAAATAATTGAAGACTGAAATTTTAGACGAAGCCCACTCTACTCCATATTCGGTACGTCCATGAAGTACAAAGATGTATCGTGACCTGAAATTGGTGTTTTTGGTGGAAAAATATGAAAGAAGTTATAGCTAAATATGTGGAGAAATGCCTGATATGTCAGTAGGTGAAAGTCGAACATCAGCGACCATCAGGGTTGCTGCAGCTATTGGAGGTTCTGGAATGGAAATGGGAACATGTGATGATGGACTTTGTTGTAGGATTTCCAAAGTCAGTGAGAGGACATGAGGTTATTTGGGTAATTGTTGACCGATTAACCAAGTCAGCTCATTTCTTACCTGTTCGCATAACATTTTCTATGGATCAATTTGCACAATTATATGTTAAGGAAATAGTGAGGCTAAATGGTGTTAAAGATCCAAGGTTCACATCGAATTTTTGGAAAAGTTTACATCGAGCTATGGAAACTAAGCTAAAATTTAGTACGGCTTTCATCCCCAACCAGATGGCTAGTCTGAGTGAACAATTCAAACGCTTGAGGATATGCTTCGAACATGTATCCTCAAGTTTGTGGGACATTGGGAGAAACATTTACCTTTGATTGAGTTCGCATACAACAACAGTTATCACAACTCTATTGGCATGGCACCATATGAGGCATTGAATGGGAGGAAGTGTAGATCGCCAATTCATTAGGATGAGGTCGAAGAGCGAAAAAATTTGGGGCCAGAGATCATTGAACAGGCAGTGCGAGCTATTGAGATAATTTGAGCTATCATGAAAATGGCTCAGGATACATAGAAGAATTATGCATATAAAGGAAGAAAAGATCTAGAATTTATAATAGGTGACAAGGTATTCCGAAAGGTTGTACCAATGAAAGGAGTCTTACGCTTTGGTAAGAAGGGTAAGCTCAGACCAAGGTACATTGGTCCTTTCGAAATTTTAAAGCGAATTGGAGATGTTGCATACCAATTAGCTTTGCCACCAGAGCTTTCATACACGACGTCTTTCATGTATTAATGCTCAGAAAATATGTTCATGACCACATTCATGTGATTAGACACAAACCATTAGATATTTAGCCAAATCTGAGTTACGAAGAAGCATCAATATGCGTCATAGCTCAGAAAGTACAGAAGCTTCGCAGTAAAGAAATACTACTAGTTAAATTATTATGGCAAGACCATTCAGTAGAAGAAGTCACTTGGGAACATGAAGGGGAAATACGATCCAAGTATCCCTAACTTTTTGTTGACAACAGCTGAGGTAAGATTTGAGGATGAAATTTATTTCAAGGAGGCTAGATTGTGACACCTTTTACCTCAAAATTAGTTGTTATATTAAAATTTAGGGCCTTATCAAGTAGACGGTATAATATAGGGACCTAATTGATTAATGTCTAATATTTTAGGGATTAAAGCACAAATATTTGAATCTCAAAGTGATAGAATCTCTAAGATATTGTGATAAGTTTAAATAAATAATTTCGATAGATATTATGAATATTTTTAAATATTCAACATTATCACATATTCTGTTTGATATTACGAGTATTTTTAAGTATTCAACATTATCCAAATTTTAGATATTATGGTTATTTTTAAATATCCAATATTATCACAAATTCTATTAGATATTATGATTATTCAACATTATCACAAATTTTGTTGGATATTAAGACTATCTTTGAATATTTAAATTTATTTAAATAAATTATGAGATTTATCCTATGCATTATCAGCATACTATATAAATAGGTGCATTATTTTCAAGAAATTCACACCTCACTTTTTCTCTTCTCTCTCACAATCCATCTTACATACAAGCATATTTCACATTACAAAAATCTTTACTACTCACGCTGTTCAAGAAAACTTTGGAGTGGACACCAAGCAAGCCAATTTTTTTGATTGCCTTTATTTTCCCACACAACAGTAAGTATATATGCGCGTTGTTATGCTGCACTTTTGGAATTATGTTTATGGGTCCATATGTATGATCTAAGTTTTGGACCGAAGTTCTAGTAGCGCTACACACGTAAAACTCATACACCTAAGTTCGGTATAGTTTCATGTCTCCTTTATGCAAGTTCTATAATTCCAAAGATTATATGATTATAAACTTATAAACATGTATATGTTTATTGAGATTTTCTCATCCTTATGTTTTTCCCCCATTCAGGTAACTAAGCATTGGGAAGATTGAAGTTTGGACTTGGTTGTGGTGGTGGTGGAAATAAATTTTGAAGTTTTA
This sequence comes from Olea europaea var. sylvestris, assembly GCF_002742605.1. NCBI lineage: Eukaryota > Viridiplantae > Streptophyta > Magnoliopsida > Lamiales > Oleaceae > Olea > Olea europaea. The sequence continues at coordinate 61,373 of NW_019228950.1, forward strand.
TGCATTTTCCTTTTGAATTGATTATTTTAAGTCGCATGAATAAGTACTTTTTTGAAAAATTCTATTTGTACATAATTATTGCACATAATGGTGTCCATAATGTTATGTGGCAATCATCCAATTGTTGTGCAAATGTGAGATTTGAATTAAAGATTGGATCCAGTGTCACGTGTAAAGAACACCATTACATAGACAATTATGTACATGTAGCACTTCCCTACTTTTTTTTGTTGACTTTCTCAATTTATGAAATGAATCTTAAATAAGTTCTCTTTTATGTATTATCTTTTATGACCCTCGGGCTTTAGGACTCGGGTGTCACAAAACGCCTCAACAAAGCTAAAACCAGAGTTTGAAACTTGAACCATGATTTATTGAATCAAATAACCAAAGTCATTGATGAACCTTGACCCTTTAATTCTCTTAAAATAATGGTTTTTTAACAATGGAAGAACGACACCATATATAGAGGCTATAACAAAGAAATCCTAAATAACTCATAAAACATCAAGAAAACATCAAACAAATTAAGTTCTGAATGAAAAAGAAAAAATAAAATGTCTTCAGATTTTTGTACTATGCACATGGAATGTGTATTCTCTATTGTGCGTGTCATTTGATTAATTTGGCTACGGGTTGAAATTTGGCCTCCATGAGTGTGCTGTCATTTTACCCACACAGATATATTGCTTTTCGGCTACACTCCTTATAACTTAGCTTGGATTAAGTACACTAAAGTTGGTTCTCCTATCATGCTTATCTTGAAACTTTGTGTATTGCTCTTTGTACTTGAATTCTAGGCCTACATAGCTTGGACAAGTCCTTGCATGGCTTCCTTGATCCTCTTTCCTTTTGATCTTGTCATTGGTCCATCTTCAACATGCAATGAATCCTTGCTAGCTTGCCTTTCATGCTTCTCATCATATATTGTCTAAGATGTATTAGCACAGAAAAGCCCAATTTCTCAACAAGGGTGATACAATCTACATTGGTACAACTCCTCCTTACTCTTTGAAACAGCCACATCACTCCAATTATTATTACCCAACTTCGGTTTTCAAGTAGGATTAGAACCTGAAGAGGCTTCTCTTTTATCTTTTTTATTTCATCCCATCTTCATAACCATATGCACCATGTCCTACAACTCCATGTAATGTTGTAACTTAACTACATTGGCTATATATCTATTTAATCCATTCAAAAACTGGCCACTATGGCGTTCTTGTCCTCCTCGATATTAGCCCTAACTATTGCTCCTTGAACTTCCTTATAATATAATCCTATACACTCATTGATCCTTGAGTAGGTAAAAATCTCTTCCTCACGAGAGCTTTCAATTCACTCCATGTTTCTATAGAACTCATGTTTCATTTTTCGACCAATTACCATTTGATTGCATAATCAGTAAATTCTATCACTACTAGCTTCACTTTCTTCTCTTTAGAATAGTTATGTCAAGCAAAGATCAATTCTATTCTTCTTCAAATATAATAAACTTCAGGATCATGTCTACCTTAGAATTAAAGGAATTTTAATCTTAGTACTACCCAAATTTTGATCAAATCTATCTCTGTATAGAGCACCAAAGTCTCTAGGGTCTCCTCAAGGCTCCCTTTCCTATCTTTTCTAGTTCTCATCCCACCTTTTCATGTATCAAGGTTTGGTCATCCTTTCTACTACATTCAAACCATCAAATTCAGTCTTGTCTTGCCTCCTAACACTAGGAACTATTTTCAATTGTCCCCTTCAAAAATTTGCAATCACCGTATTCTGCCTATCCATTCTATTCCAAACACCATATTCATCCAATCAAATTATCGTTGTATTCTTTCAACATGAAAAATTGGTTGTTCTCTTCTTTAGAGGTACATTCTTCTTTGTTAGACAACTTAAGAACTAAGAAAGTAATCATCACGTTTTACACTCAAGTGTTTCACTCAATATTGACTTTTTCTTTGTATGCTCACCACTCTTGCCTTTTTCCTCTTTATGCTTTCTTTGCAGTTTTCTAATTTATTTTGATTTGTCTTTAGAATTAGAGTTTTGTTTTGATTAAGAGTTTATTTTATGCCTATAAAACTACACATTCATAGTACATTAAAGACACTGGTTGTTGTGAATTTATCATAATGTGAAAATTTTCACTTTCTATCTTGTTCTTAATTGAGCATAACTTGTCAAATATTTTTCGAAATTAGTGGCATTCAAAGTATTTGAACTTATCAAAGATTCTAGCTCTTTATTGCATTCAAAACTTAATAACAAGGTTCATAACTTTTTGTGATTAAGAGGTCAAGCTCTAAATAAATTTGATTCCTTGATTCAACCTTCAAATCGGAATTTTTGCTTTCTCAGGGTTGTGATTCAATCTTGTGTTTTATCCCTAAATCAGATTTTTTTTTCACTTTTTTTTTTGAAATAAAAAACGAGATTAAAAAAAAAAGAAGTTACATTGCACGTTCTGGAATGATATGGATCAATTAGAAAAGAAGATTCTAAACCAATTAAAAAATGGAAATAATAAGAAATATGTGAGGAAACACACAAGATGTATAAAAATATGTATAACTTTTAGCTTGGTCATCTTGTCAAATTTGAGGGTCAAATTCGTTTATTTAGGAGTCCATTTTCGAATTTTTACGTTTCGTATTAGTATAAATGTATTTTCGTTATTTGTATTATTTTAATTTTTTTCAGATTTGTTTTGTACTTTTCTAGTTTGTTTGGATTTGTCTTTAGAATTAGAGTTTTGTTTTGATTAGGGAGTTTATTTTATGCCTATAAAATACATATTCATTATACAATAAAGACATTAATTTATTAGAACTAATATAGTGCTTGTTTGGTTTGGATTAAAATCTCATTTTAATCTAAGTACTTCAAAGTCAAACAAATTTTAATCCCCTCCAAACACCCTCATAATGTGAAATTTTTCACTTTCTATCTTGTTATTAACTTAACTGAATTTATCAAACATTTTTGTTATATTTGGCAATCAAACTATCCAAACATTGAAAAGATTCGTACTCTTTATGGTGTTCAAAACTTCATTGCAAAGTTCATAAATTTTGTGATCAAGAGGTCAAGTTCTATATATGAGTTCACATCAGTTGGTGTTAGAGATTTGGTTCTAGAATCAAGTTTTAATTTTTTTTCTCTTTTTATTTAGTTGAAAAATGATTTTAAAAAAGGAGTTTTATTGCAAGTACTAGGGTGATACCTAGCAATTAGAAGAGAAGCTCCTAAACCAATTAGAAAATAGAAAGAACATGAAGTATGTGCAAATATGAGCAGCATGCAAAAAGAATGAGTATAACTTTCAGTAGGTCATCCAATTTTCGCCCATGATACAATCTAGAAATGTCTTTTGATTCTGGATAAGGTTGACAAATGACATTGTCATACTTTAAGGGTCAAATTCAGTTGTTTAGGAGTCTATTTTATTGTTTTTATGTTTTAAATTAGTTTAAGGATGTTTTCATTATTCATAGTATTTTAGTTTCATTCATATTTGTTTTGCACTTTTCTAGTTTATTTGTAAATGTCTTTAAAATAACAATTTTATTTTGATTAGGAGTTGGTTCTATGCCCTATAAAAGTACATTCAATGTACAATAAAGACATTAATTTTTTAGAAATAATCATAATATGAAATTTTTCTTTGTGACGTTCAAAACTTCATAGCAAGGCTCGTAATTTTTGTAATTAAGGGTCGAGTTCTCTATACCTCTGGCTTTCAATTCAATAAATTATTAGGCTATGCTTGAAATTGGGATTTAGGATTTTTTGGAATTGTGATTTAGTCTTATGTGGGTCTTAGAGTTACTATTGCTATGTAGGTTCACACTAGTAGGTATCAAATCTTTTGGCTATAAAATCTTGCTTTATTTTTTTCTCTTTTCTTTTCGAGTTAAGAAAGAAAAGAAAAAAGAAAAAAGAAAAGCAAAGACATGTTTAGAAAAATCTTGGAGGGCAAATCTTCTTGAAGAAAGAGGGAATGATGAGAATCATGGAGGGTAAGCTACCAAGGATCCATTGCATGTTGTAGAGCGATATGGATCAATTGAAAGAGAAGAGATATTTAAGTATATTAAAAAATGTAGGGAATATAAAGTATGTGTGAAAATGTACATGATGTACAAAAATGTCAACTTTTAGCTCGATTGTCGGATTTTCGCCTATGGGTTCAATCCGAAAATTTCCTTCTATTCTACACCTTCAGGGTCAAATTTGGTTATTTAGAGGTCCATTTTTGCATTTTTATGCTTTGAATTAATTTAAGAGTGTTTTTTTTATTTATGGTATTTTTGTTTTATTTAGATTTGTTTTGCTGTTTTCTGGTTTATTTGGGATTAATCTTTAGAATTACTGTTTTGTTTTGATTAGGAGTATATTTTATGCCTGTAAATGACACATTCATTGTACAATAAAGGCATCGATTTTTGTGAATTAATCATAATGTGAAAATTTTTGCTTTCTATCTTGTTCATAATCGAGCATAACTTATCATATATTTTCAAAATTTATGGCGTCAAACTATCCAAATTTATCAAAGATTCAAGTTCTTTGTAGTGTTCAAAACTTCATACAATGTTCATAATTTTTTGTGATAAGAGGTCGAGTTCTAACTATGATTCCTTGATTCAATAAATTATTAGGTTTCAAGCTTCAAACCAAAATTCTAGCTTTCTCGAGGTTATGATTCAATCTTTTGTGGCTTTCAGAGCTATTATTGCATCCCTAAAATCAGGGTTTATTGTTTCACTTTTCATTTTTCGAGTTAAAGAGTAAGAGATAACAAAGGAGTTCCGTTGCATGTTCTGGAATGATATGGATCTGTTAGAAGAAAACTCCTAAACCAATTAAAAATGGAAGGAATATGAAATATGTGAAAGAACGCACAGGATGTACGGGAATGCATATAACTTTCAACTCAGTTTTTGGATTTTTGCCTTTGAGTATTATCCGGAAACGTGTTTCAATTCATCACAAGTTTGTTGGATGACTTTTTTTTTTTTTTTTTTTTTTAAATTTCCGATCAAATTCAATTGTTTAGGAATCTATTTTTGTGTTTTTATGTTTTAAATTCGTTTAATGGTATTTTTGTTATTTGCTGTAATTTAGGTTTGTTCAGATTTATTTTGTAGTTTTCTAGTTTATTTGTAAATACATTTAAGATTATTATTTTGTATTGATTAGGAATTTATTTTATGCATATAAAGGCATATTTAATGTACAATAAAGACACTAATTTTTTAGAATTAATCATAATGTTAGATTTTTCACTTTTATCTTGTTCTTAATTGTACGGAACTTGTCAAACATTTTCAATATTCTGTGTCATTCAAAACTTCATAGCAAGATTCCTAATTTTTTGTTATTAAGAGGTCAATTTCTTTATAACTTTGGTTCCTCGGTTCAATAAAGTTTCCAGTTAAGCTTCAAATAGGGATTTTGCCCTTCTTGGGGTTGTGATTCAATCTTATGTGGTTTTTGAAGTTACTATTGCTACGTTTTTTCATTTTCAGTTCTAAAATCAGGTTTTTTTTTT